>NW_017891401.1:8992-18693 GCF_001540865.1 Ananas comosus | reverse complement strand
TTGTAGGTTTCATTACTATGTAGACATTTTCTTTGTATTCTGCAGATTGAGACATAGTATCACGTTAGTAGAGTACATTACTATGTTCATACATTCATTCTGTTCATTGAGGCATAGTAGCATGTTGTAGATTTCGTTACTATGTAGCAGCTCATTTTCATATCTATCTATCTATCTGTTTATGCCTACTTAGACCTAGTGGGAAGATCGGCGGAGTCGGCGGCCGAACCCACTGGGAACTATATTTATATAGTTCTCACCCCATGTCATGCCCCGGGGCTCAGCGGAAGCCTACCCGGCGCGTGTCCAGACCCGCCATACGTCTAAAACATATAAGGCGTTTACAAAATTTCGATAGATAAAACAATAATACAAGAGATCTAGTGATATCAGAGCATTGTACAACTAGTTCTATAACAAGAAAAAGGGCATAAAGCTGAAAGTCCACTAAATAAAAATATAGAGTAAGTACAATAGGAATCCCATAACGAGTGCTAAATGAAGTACAAGGTGGTCTCTCTATACATGGTACAAAACCTCTTCCTCTCTCTCTCAAAATATAAAATGGAGGAGTAACCACCTAGCGCAAAAGAACTCTCTGCGAGCTAGCTACGCGACACCCTTGCCGCGATCCCGTGCCTCCGCCGGTGCCGAAGGCTCTGAAAAGGAAACATAGAAACAGGGGTGTGAGAACTATTAAATAATAGTTCCCAGTGGGCAATTACTAACTTCAGTGAAATGCACCACTAAGCCCGAAACTATAAAAGAGGGTCAGTGTACAACTATAACAAAAGCGATAAATGCACTGTAAGTAAATAAATAAACGAGTACCCAATAATCATGATATCTCTACTTAGCATGATTTACATAAGTAAGAAAGCAACTACTAGCTATATGCACATGAACACCCAACATATAAAGCATGATTATGCAACTACCCAAAGTCCACAATGTAATAGTAAAGATGTCATTGTTTACTATTCTAGTCCAAGTCCACTTTAACAGTTATAAAGTTCATGCACGTAGCATGATCTGTCACCAAGTCCCAATCATATAAGACCCACCCGAAGGCTGTCTGGCCTGCGCCGTGCCTAATGGCACCGTGGTAGCTAACATCCCCACTCTAGGGATGAGCCTCCCCCACGGCAATCCACTTCGGCGCCCAATCCCACACGGGCGAGTATATGTCGCGATGGCTATCTCCGGAGTGCCGGCTTGTAGGGAGCGACCCTCACAAGCATGTGCGAATGAGTACAATGGCAAGCAAGTAATGATCTGTCTCAAGTACCAAGTTCTCATGTCTAACAATATGGAATATATCAAGTATCTCAATGGCCTATCTCTATGTCATCATGTCTCTAACATGGAATATAGCGGATATGTAGTGGCCTATCAATATGTCTCTATATTGCAGTTTAATAGTTTACTAATTTCAAGTGCCCCTTGATGACACTCTTGTTCTCTATGTCAAAGTATGGCAACTATGTTCCAAGTCATAATCCTCATAAGAGATGTATTTTCCACTTACAAAATAAACACTTTTCCCGTATGCATGCATTCTACTCATATAGCTCTACTATATAGTGAAATTTTCATAATACACAAGGCATGCATTTTAAGTGCTCTAAAATTTATATAAATTTCATTTAGCATAGAAATAAATTTAAAAATATTTTACGACAAGTAGAAAGAGCAAATGGGCCATTTCGCCCCATTTCCGTCGCCAACGAAAACTTTCGTTTGCCACGACGAAGGCGTCCACCACACTCCTAGTACCCTAAAGGTATGAAAACAAGTGTCATCTAGTCGAAACGAATAACGTTAAGTTCAATCATTAAGCCTTTCAAGCATAGGTGGAGAGAACTCACCTCTAGTGCAAAAATCTCCTCTAAAGCTCCAAAAGAAAGCTAGGGTCCATCCAATCCAACCTAATGGAAGCCTTTAATATTCAATCTAGCTTCAAAAGCCTTAGATTCAAAATATCCAAAATAAACCCTAATNCCAATCATATAAGACCCACCCGAAGGCTGTCTGGCCTGCGCCGTGCCTAATGGCCCCGTGGTAGTCAACATCCCCACTCTAGGGATGAGCCTCCCCCACGGCAATCCACTTTGGCGCCCAATCCCGCATAGGCGAGCATATGTCGCGATGGCTATCTCCGGAATGCCGGCTTGTAGGGAGCGACCCTCACAAGCATGTGCGAATGAGCACAATGGCAAGCAAGCAATGATCTGTCTCAAGTACCAAGTCGTCATGTCTAACAACATGGAATAAATCAAGTATCTCAATGGCCTACCTCTATGTCATTATGTCTCTAACATGGAATATAGCAGATATGTAGTGGCCTATCAGTATGTCTCTGTGTTGCAGTTTCATAGTTTACTAGTTTCAAGTGCCCCTTGATGACACTCTTGTTCTCTATGTCAAAGCATGGCAACTATGTTTCAAAATACATATTCCAAGTCATAATCCTCATAAGAGATATATTTTCCATTTGCAAGAATAAACACTTTTCCCGTATGCATGCATTCTACTCATATAGCTCTACTATATAATGAAATTTTCATATTACACAAGGCATGCATTTTAAGTGCTCTAAAATTTATATGAATTCCATTTAGCATAGA
Organism: Ananas comosus; assembly: GCF_001540865.1. Taxonomy (NCBI): domain Eukaryota; kingdom Viridiplantae; phylum Streptophyta; class Magnoliopsida; order Poales; family Bromeliaceae; genus Ananas; species Ananas comosus. The sequence goes on along the minus strand of NW_017891401.1, from coordinate 16,066 downwards.
AATGAATTTAAACATATTTTACAACAAGTAGAAAGAGCATAGGGGCCATTTCGCCCCATTTCCACGAAGCCAAACCCACCGATGACAACGAAACTCCTCGTTCGCTCCAACGAGAGTGTCCTCTAGTCTCCTAGTACCCTAGAGGTATAAAAACAATTGTCATACGAGCCAAACGAACAATACCTAATTCAATCATTAAGCTAATAAAGCATAGGTGAGGAAAACTCACCTCTAGTGCAAAAATCTCCTCTAAAGCTCCAAAAGAGAGCTAGAGCCCTTCCAATCCAACCAAATGGAAGCCTCTAATCCACTCAATCTAGCTTCAAATGTCCTAGATTCAAAATACCCAAAATAAACCCTAATATCACAATCTAGGGTTTCATCTACTATAAAACATCAAAACCAAAATCTAGAGGGAGGGAACAACTTGCTTACCTCTTAGAAGCTTCAATCCAAGCTCAAAGGTCCACAACTTCTAAGGTTGTTCCTCTACCAAGCTCAAAACCAAGCCCCAAGCCCTCTCCAAAGGTGGAAAATGCTCTAGGAAGCAAAAGAGAGCAAAAAGCTTCCTAAATCCAAGCAAAAAGGAGTAAAATCCAAGGGGAAAGAAGAGAGGAAGCCCTTACCTTCTTCTCCTGTGATCTCAGCTCAGGGAGAGTCCCCAAGGGCGTGGGGGCTGATATAGATAGGCTACAATCGCGAAAAAATCCCTACAGTATCAAACTGCTCAAAATCTGCAACCTTGTACCGGTACACGGGCCCTTGTACCGGTACAAGGCCCACGAAAATGCAAACCCGAGGCTCGGGTCGCGGGGTCTGCGGCTCTGTACCGGTACAAGCCCGATGGCTGTACCGGTACAACCATCAACCTTGTACCAGTACAAGACCAGTCTTGTTCCGGTACAAGCTCTGCTGCAGGCTATCCGAGAGCTGACCAAGGTCCAATCTTTTTGGGCTTTTGGCACCAGCTTAAAACCACAATTCTCGGGATGCGAGCCATAGGTCGGAACACTGTCTACGACCTTCCAGAAAGTCTGAAAAAGCTCGACACACTGATCAAACACTCGAACCTCGCAATTTGCAAAGGTCCAGTGTGTTACACCCCACTTTGTTGCAGGGTCGAGTTCGAGCGTACCGAGCGAGGACCGCGGTAAGGGCATAGCGCCCTAGTTAACTAGCAGCTTTCCTTTATGCATTAGTACACCCTGTATAGATGAGAGGACATGATGTATATGTATTTGGAGAGTTGTGGATGGACATGTATACATTTTGGAGATGAAAAAAAAAATGTAAACTCGATGTATATGTTGAATGGAATCGTAATAGCTAGTTCTTTCTCTCTTTTGTTGTTTGCTTGTATTGGTACTTGCTTAGATCATGTATGAGGTTAATGTTTCCTTGGCAACTGTTTACATACATGATCTCGTTGTTGTTAGCCTTGGGCGGGCAGGGGAGGCTCTGTCCGTTCAGCGTCTAATCGACGTACCCGAGCCGACCAAATTCACGGTCGCGGGGCGTGACACTTCAACTCCCTGATTCTCTCTGTGCTATACTGTAGGTATCTTTTGGCACCTCTCAGGATCTTTCTCCACCTCCACCCAGATGTAGAGTAACAGTCGCTGACTCGGACCTCTTTGTTATAGACGTACCGAAAAATGTTGAGGAAGCGCGACTTTAGAGAGGTGGGGGCACACCATCTGTCCGCCCAGAAGTCAACGAGAAGGTCGTCCCCAAGCTCATAGGTGAACCCACTTTTAAAGACATCCTTCAAATTAACCACGCTCTTCCACCATTGTGAGACCAGTCGAAAAGACCGGCATTCGAAAAGCAGACGCCTTCTGGTCTAGTATACGCTTCTAATTAGTTTAATCCACTGAGGTCCTCATTCGGTGAGAAGGCGCCACCACCATTTAGTCAGGAGGGCATCATTCATGGAGGCCAAATCCTTGACACCTAGTCCGCCCTCCTTCCTACTCATACAAACGTTTTTCCAAGCAATCATGTAGAATCCCTCTTTACAATGCGCCCTTCCTTTCCAGAAGAAATCTCTGTGCAAAGCCTCCAAACGCTTTATGACCCAATTTGGTGCTTTGAAGATGGAGAAAAAATGAACCGGCAGATTAGAGAGCACCGAATTAACCAGAGTTAATCTACCCCCTCTAGATAGGAGTTTAGCCTGCCAGCTGTCAATCCTCCTTTGAAAGATATCGATAACACTAGTCCAATCAGCTTTTTTTAGCGTCGTGAAGGTCAAAGGCAGACCCAAATATTTAGTTGGCAAATTTCCAATTTCGCACTCTAAGATATCAGCGATTTTGTTAGCTTTACCATTTATGCTTCCCATGTAGTGTAGTTCTTACTTTTCTTTATTGATCCTAATCCCAGAGGCCCACATAAATAAATTCCACAAAAATTTGAGGTTATACATAAATTGTTTCTTTGCCTCGCAGAAAAATAAGGTATCATCAGCATATTGTATCAGAGAGACAGCGCTTTCTCTCGTGGGTTCGATCCTTTTCAGAAGATTAGATCGTTTGGCCCTTTTGGTTATCCGAGCAAGACACTCGGCCACAAGCAGAAAGAGATAGGGAGATAGAGGATCTCCTTGTCGCACTCCCTTTCTTGGTTTGAACCAATTAGCAGCAGCACCATTAACTAGGACGACCATCTTAGAGTTACAAATACATTCCTTAACCCACCTACACCATTTATCGTTAAAGCCCAATAGTTCTAAGATCATATTGAGGAAAGACCAACTGACAGTATCATATGCCTTTTCAAAATCAACTTTTACCGCAACACCCTCAAATATATATATATATAGAATTGAGCTCCTATGCTTGTAAAAGTACCAAGTTACTAGTACTTGTAGATTTTTGGCCATTGGAATAAGGGCAGTGCGGTTAGGATGATGTGGGACCCCTAGGGTTGAGTGGGTGGTTAGTTGAATAGTATAATCTAACAGATAGAAATGATCAAAGGGATAGATCTAACAGTAAAAAATTTACAAGCACCAAGTGCTTTGTGCTTTTACAAGCACCATAGCCGGACACTCTCTCTCTCTCTCTCTCTCTCTCTCTCTCTCTCTCTCTCTCTCTCTCTCTCTCTCTCTCTCTCTCTCTCTCTCTCTCTCTCTCTCTCTCTCTCTCTCTCTCTCTCTCTCTCTCTCTCTCTCTCTCTCTCTCTCTCTCTCTCTCTCTCTCTCTCTCTCTCTCTCTCTCTCTCTCTCTCTCTCTCTCTCTCTCTCTCTCTCTCTCTCTCTCTCTCTCTCTCTCTCTCTCTCTCTCTCTCTCTCTCTCTCTCTCTCTCTCTCTCTCTCTCTCTCTCTCTCTCTCTCTCTCTCTCTCTCTCTCTCTCTCTCTCTCTCTCTCTCTCTCTCTCTCTCTCTCTCTCTCTCTCTCTCTCTCTCTCTCTCTCTCTCTCTCTCTCTCTCTCTCTCTCTCTCTCTCTATATATATATATATATATATATATATAGTTGAGTTGGAATGCTATCGGTAGCAAACGGGCTCCGTTGTCACCCATTTATTTTCGATGATGGACCTTTTAAATCGACGATCGGTATCGTTGAACATGATCTATACCCCTTGAAGTATCTTGAAACCAAATTTTATGTTTTTTTCGATATTATTTTCTTATCCATCAAGTGGACACAAAAATGAACGACTGAAAATAAATATCCTTTAAAAAATGATGATAGGAGTCTTGTTATCAAGATCAAAATATCAATCTTGTTCTAAATAGATTAAATAATTTTTTAATTAAAATTCAATTGATTTGGATATATATCTTTACACCGTTAAACGAGAAAAACGCCTCATTTCGTTTTGTGGAATTCTACTAAGGTACAATATGCCAATAAGTCCACTAGCTTTAAGTATTATGATATTAGTTCAGTTTAGAATCTAATATTTTAACCCTTCCGAATATTCGTTTGCGCTCAAATTTGACAATCGTGCTCAGTTAAAATCAATCAGAAAAATGTGATTTTAATTTTTCAGTTTTGAGCCATTTTTTATCACCGAAAGCTTTACCGACAAAAATCTTTAGCAGATAGCAGTTATGTTTCATTTTTATTTTTTGGGTGTCGGAATGACATAAAACTTTAAATGTAGTATCAGAAAAAAAATAATTCCGATATATTCTCAAATTTTTATAATTTTCTGACACTGTAAACTTTCTGCTAAAAAATTAGCCCTCTTCCTTACAGAAAATTCTAAATCTTTTATTTCCATTCCAATTTCACCACAAATTATTTCTAAATTATCATTTACTCCTCTACGTCCAATAAAAATAGTATTTCATACTATTTTTATCTACATTTATTTCTATAATTAAAAAAAATTCGGTATACTACACCTAACTCGTAGAAATATATTTTCTTAACAAAAATTCAACAGATGATTCACATAAATATATTACACTGCTATTAATAAATATGAACAAAACTCGCTCTTTATTAATTTAAAAAAATATAAATCATACCCACAAGCCTATGCTACCGATTGGCTTTAGGGTATGTTAGTAACATTTTATGCTTTTATCAGTCCCACTCGGACTTAATGGAGGCGTTAGGATGCTCTTCTCTCCTGTATACTCCGTGTCAACTGTTTACTTTTATCTTTCAGTTTTTTTTTTTTTTACTTAATTTGTGTTCTTAAATATCAATCAATCAATCAATCAATCAATCAATACAATTTTGTAGTGTTCTTCTTAAAAAAAAACTTGATGAGAACTTAAGCTCAAAAGTCATTTCAAACTAGAAAAGAATTCACATTATTTTTGTACTTTGTATCGTCTTTTTCTTTTTATCGAATCCGACCATAGATCCTAACGATCCACAGATTCTCCTAAAATCTATGCTGGGGCCAAGTACTCTCTTTCAAACGTACATTAAAAGGATCAAACTTCAGGCTTTTGGACAACTATTTGGTTACCTGACCTTCAAGCTAATTAAGTAGCTAGTGTGTGTTTAATTTGTTCGATTCTTAATGTTGTCAACATCCCTTCCCTAGCTTCTCTATCTCTTTCATCTCCCTTTAAACAAACCCAACTCCTATCCCTAAAAACAATGTAGTATGGGAATTTATAAGGAAATTAAATTCCACCGGTGCATCTCTATGCAGGTGTAAATTTTATACCCCATGCGTTATAAAGTTTCATAAAATTACAGGACTATTTAGTTTTTTTTTAAAAAAATTGATAAGACGAGTAAAAAAATAAGCGTCCTTAAATAGTGAGGTGTAAGATATATACATTCAGTCTACGGGTGTACAGGTAGATAGTTTTTATTATAATAACTTTATTTGGAAATTTGACACCTTGTATTTGACCATTTTACCATGGAACTAGATTAAACTTAATTAGAGCGGATTAATCTCACCTCTCCACGGGAGCCTCTAAACCGTCGGCTCATTTGACGCCCCATATAACCTTGGCTTCCTCGCTTCCGATCTAAATCAACTAAAATATTGCTTACTTTTAGTTAGACTAGTGAAGGCTCACGCTTCGCGGCGGAAAATTTATGCAGTTTTTAAAATATTTTGAACAATTTTTTTTTTAATTTTTTAATTTTCAAATCTAATTTTAAATTTTAAACTTCAAAAAATTGAAGAGAGAGAAAAATTAAAAATATTATTTAAATAGAGAGGGATAAAAAAATTTGAAGTTTGAAACACGATTTATTATATGTATGTCACGCCCCGGGGTCCCTTTTTAGTTTAAAGCATAGCGGAAAAGTATCTGAAATTTTTTTTTTTGAAAACCTGACCGCAGGGTATGCCAGATCCGCCACAAATACAGGAGATCCACTGTTCACACGGACAGAGTCTCCCCTGTATTTGCACGGCGTCGCACAAGTATAAGAGTTCAAACATGATACAACCACAACCAGATGAACATACAAATAACCACAGTTATATATTCATACACCATTCACCACAGATTCACATTTTACCATTCAATATTTAAATATAAATTCACATCTATCAGTTAAAATGTTTCCAACCACAGAAACTGGTTTTGAAATACTAAGATACAAAATCACCGAAAACCCTTTGAAAACTGTTCCCTACACGGGAACTTTTATCTTTTTAAAACGCTACCACGAGGGGTAGAAAATCATTTTTATTTCAAGAAAACACAAATCCTTTATTATATTCCAAAACCAACTGAAAACTCAGGTATTCAGATAATAACACAAAACTGAACCATGTAAACCGACTAAGCTATAAATCAACAGAAAGAATAAGGGTAATAACTAAATCAAAATAACCTGGGTCGGAAGCTCTATCGACCGCTACTCACATACCTCACGTCTCGTCCCACTAATCATCGCCCGCGATACCTGAAAAAAATAGTGGGGGAGGTGAGAACATGTAAACATGTCTCCCCTCCCAGTGGGTACCGCAAGCCGAAGAAGGCGAGGAGTACTCACCGGCTCAGGAAGAGCTATACAACAATACGGGTCAGTGGAAATATAGTAGCAACAATAATAGACGAAAGAGATATGTAAGGTAATGAGCAGATATACCGAATATAGTAGCAATAAACTGAAAGAAAGTAAGAACTAGACTGAATAACGGCTACCGCTACTGTAACTGAAATCGAAAGCATACATGAATATCTACTATAGTAGCAAGACAACTATAAAGTGAGAACTGCAAATATGCATGCAACGACTGCTACTATAGACATATGCGCCAACCGGTCAAGAAGTCCAAAAGTACCCAATCTGAAACCAATGCGCTCTTGGTCAGCACCGCAGACCTCAAGCCAATACCCTGGAGGTCCGCACCGCAACACCTCCCGACAGTACCACTGCCGCTCTAACATGCATATAACCCCTCGGGGCTCACGGGTTGTCACCATTCAACCACTTTTCCGGAAAAGAACACTCCTTGCGGTGGATCAGACCGCCAGTGTTCGTGAAATGCAACGAGTATCGGGCGATCAATACAATATGCTCAATGATCAACCGTCGGCAACCAGCCGACAATCCTGCCCCCCAGGGCCCATCGACCGCATAGGTCGTCAACTGTAAAGAAGCACAAGAACCGACCACTCAGGTCAACT
>NW_017891401.1:0-8967 GCF_001540865.1 Ananas comosus | reverse complement strand
TAGGATATGAAACTCGACCAAATCACGTCACAAGTACAGGATATAAAACTCGACCAATCATGTCACAAGTATCGATATGAAACTCGACCAATCATGTCACAAGTATAGATATGAACTCGACGCAATCATGTCACAAGTAATAGGATATGAAACTCGACCAATCACGTGTCACAAGTATAGGATTGAAACTCGACCAATCATGTCACAGAATAGGATATCGAAACTCACTCGACCAATCATGTCAAAAGTATAGGATAGAGTAAAGTAATCATCCGTCGGCAATAACGCGACAATCCACCCCTCAGGGTATACGACTCCAACCGTCATCAACAACAAAGGTCGAGAGGACTCACCGAATAGGTCACAATACTGAATACTAGAATCGACCGACTAGAACGCTAACTCCACGATAATCACAGAATCGCTCTACTACTATAAATAGAAACAGGTATGCAAAATAGCTAAGTAGAGCAACAAAGAACATGGTAGTCACATACAGATAGACTATACTCCTACACATGATACAAGCATGAAAATATCTTGAGTAGAGTATAATCAAACAACGTGGGTGAAATATAAACAATAGAGGTCAGAGCTTCAACATAAAATAAGCATGGATATAACAAAAGCAAGGGTAAGAAACCATAACCGAGCGTGCACCACTGTACCAACTCGGATGGAAGTACCCACCTGTAAACTGTCGCGCGCTGTCTCCTGACTGCAAAGAACGTCAACAGGACCTAAGGAGGGTCCACTGGATTAGTGTCTAACCCACGCTAAGAAACCCTTAAAGGATAACCCCACAAATAAACCACCGAATACACAACCATAAACAATCCCACGGAGATCGGTTTCCCAAAACCGATTACCGAACAAACCGGAAGTCCCGAAACCGCCCGCGAGACTCTGCCGGGACCACGGACTGTCCGGAACACCGACTCACACTACGAGTCACCCGCTGCCACTAAATACAATTTACATGTGACTTGGCAGCAAAGACCTTAACTCACTCCAAAACGATTATCGTCGGATAATCGTTCCGAACGGGTTCCCAGATATCTCTTGCGACACCGGAACCCACCGTCTCCAGCGTCATTTCCGAACCCTCAAATGACAGCGGGTGACCACAACTAGGCTCACGACACAAAAAATCATCCGAGACACCGTCGAAATAATTCCGAACCGAAACGGCGTTCCGTCGGCGGATTTGCCGACAACGCACCGGAATGCCCTTTTCGATCTTCGCAAAGGTCGGGCCTTGGACAATCAGTCCAGAGGTCACCGACAACTCATCCATGCTGCCAACAGCAGCCGCGACGAACAAAGTTGCAATAAAGCCCTTCGAATTACCCGAAATCGCATTATTCATGCGATTTCGGCCTTTTATGGCCGTCCATGCAAACCAGAGGTCAATCAGCCGAGCCAAGATACCCACTGACAGTTTCGACGTGCGCGGAGGCCGTGCTCACCTTTCGGAGCAATTCCAACCACTGTGGAGAGCGGCAGGAGTGACGCGAAAATTGCGAACAGCGGCCACAGCATGAAAAACATGCTTATCTCGCTAACCAGGGCTCGCTGACCCTAATTGAGGTGAGCATTGTGATCCAGGACTGACTGACTATCACCGTGGCTCACCCGAGGCATATATATACACACACACACACACACACACACACACACACACACACACACACACATACATAGAATTGAGCATCTATACTTTTAAAAGTATCAAGTCATTGGTGCTTATAGACTTTCGGCCCTAGATTAAGGGATGTAAAGTTAGAATGATAGTGGTCCCTTAGAATTGAGTAGGTGGCTGGTTGAATAGTATAATTTAACGGATGAAAATGGGCAACGGGTAGATCTAACAGCAGAAAACTTACAAGCACCAACAGTTTTATATTTTTATAAGCACCATAACCAGACTCTGTTTTATATATAGTGTAGAGCTACTATACTTTTGAAATCATATGAGAGTTGGTGCTTCGACTTTTGGCCCTTGGATCAAGGAATGTAGGGACCGGATGATAGTGGTCCCTTTAGGGTTGAGTGGTTCCCCTAAGATTGAGTGGTCTCCCTAGGATAATATATTAATCCAAAGGTCAGAAATAGTCAAAGGGGTTGATGGTTGATCCAAGGGCCAAAAAGTTGAAAGAACCAATTCCATTATACTTCCGAAAGTATAGTAGCTTTATTCTCTCTCTATATATAAAGTACAGCTACTATACTATCGGAAACATAGAGGATCTAGTGCTTCTGACTTTTTAGCCCTTAAATCAACACTTTTGATCATTTCTAACTTTTGATTAATACTATAATTCTGTGGGGACAACTCAACCAGGATTACTACTCAACTCTATAGGGGATCACAATCATCCCAATCATACAATTCTTGATCCAAGGGTTAAAAAGTCGGAAGTATCAAATCCTTTATACTTTTAATAGTATAGTAGCTCTACACACATACACACACACACACACACACACACACACACACTATATATATATATATATATATATATACACACACACACACACACACACACACACACACACATAGATTAGAGCTACTTTACTATTAGCAGCACAACAGTCTTTGTGCTCCTAACTTTCTAACCATTAATCAATTTTGATGAGTAGTTAGGGTGTAGCACATTGGACCTTTACAAATTACAAGGTTCGAGTATTTGATATGTATTCAGAACTTTTTCACACATGGTGGAAGGTCGTAGATGGTATTCCGACCTAAAAGTTCGATTTCTGAAATTTGGCTAAGTCCTGGAGTTTTCACTCTCGGGGACCGGTCCCTGGCTAGGAGAGACCGGTTCCATCTGAACAGTGTCGCGGCCAGCTTGAGGCAACCGGTCTCTGGCTGGGAGAGACCGGTTCCCGAACGCGTGTTTTGCGAGAAGGGTCCGAGAGACCGGTCCCTGGCGGGGAGAGACCGGTTCCCGAACGTTGGTTTTGCGGGGCAGGCTGAGAGATCGGTCCCAGGTGTCGGGGAGACCGGTCCCTCAGCACGAAAACTGCCCAGACCGGGCAGTGCACAGGTTGCATTTTAGAGGGACCTAGGTGGATTTTGTTACATTTGAAGGCTTATAGAGCCTTTCCTCTCCTTCTCACCCTCATTTTCACCCTCCTTACACTTCTAGAGAGAGAACAAGAAGGAGAAGAAGGAGAAGAAGAAGGAGAAGTTGGAGAGCAAGCTTGAGGGAGCCTTGGAGCATCTTCCTCTTTCCCATTTCTCACTTTTGGAGGCTAAGAACTTGGACTTGGAGCTTTGTGGTGGATTAATCTTCAACCCTAAAGCATTTTGAGCTTGGTTTGGATCTCCTCTTCAGGTTAGTTGCTTATTTCTCCCATCTAGACCTATTTTTGGTAGATTTTGGGAGATGAAACCCTAGATTTGGATTTTAGGATTTATTTTGGAGATTTTTGATTTGAGGGCTTGGAGACCTAATGTAATATACTGAATCTGGGCCTATTGACAAGTTCAAGGGTCGGAATGGCTTTTGGAACTGATCTACGACGTTTGATAGACCTTAGAAAGGTTTTGACAAGTTACTGAAGTGAGAAAGTAACTGGAATTGAAAAATTGCATCGCAAATGCATTATCAATTGCAATGCTTCGAATTTGGTCAATTGTGAAGTTCGAATGTGGGAAATGTGGGAAATGGTATGTGGAACTACCCTACATATTCTAAAGGGCTTAGATAAGTTTTTGGACAAGTTAGAGGGTGATTGAAAAGTTAAAAGCATGAAAATGCTTTAATCTGACGAAAATTAGTATTTTTCTGCTTGCTGTACCGATACAGCCATCACATTGTACCGGTACACAATGGCAGATGCGTGGCAGCAAAGCTATTTCGGTAAATTCACACCTTGTCTCTATCCATATCACCCCAGCACGACCCCTGGACCCTTGTGGATGATGCTAGAACTCTCAGAAGCAGCCTTGCACCTCTCTTACTCTCTCACTCTAGAAGTTTTCTCTCTCTACATAGAAATCAACGATTTAGCTCGATTTCGTCGCCTCGCTTGTTCTTCGCTGCTTGCGAGTGTCGCTGAGCCTTTGTGGACGTGTGAGAGGGTATTTTGGAAGGTTTTTCACAGCACCAAACCAGTGGGTTGCCGGTTGGAAGCTCGGTATGATAATCGACTCAATTTTTCCCTAATCTAAGCTCTGAGAAGCAGCCTTGCACCTCTCTTACTCTCTCACTCTAGAAGTTTTCTCTCTCTACATAGAAATCAACGATTTAGCTCGATTTCGTCGCCTCGCTTGTTCTTCGCTGCTTGCGAGTGTCGCTGAGCCTTTGTGGACGTGTGAGAGGGTATTTTGGAAGGTTTTTCACAGCACCAAACCAGTGGGTTGCCGGTTGGAAGCTCGGTATGATAATCGACTCAATTTTTCCCTAATCTAAGCTCTCTTAGTCGAGTCGAGTATTGAGTTTGGTTTTTGTGGTTTCTAGCTGAAGGAAAAGGGGATTTGCTGCTGTAACAGGATCAGATATTGTAGCTTAGCTCAGTTGAGACTGAGTTTATGATCTAAGAAGGTAAACTACTTCTTTTTCTTTATTGTTTGGGGCACGAATTCGACGATAAAGGTTGATTTTGGGATCGTGGCTCGCAGCAGGTTTTCGAATTATATTGAGCTAATTGGTGACCTTGGGAACTGGTTAGGAAGGTGTTTCAACCAGAGGTAAGTGGAATTTTTCGTTAGAAAACTGATTCCACAAGTTTCCGGCTTATTAACTAGTATACGAGGATTTTAATGCCGTTTTGGTGTTGTTTGCAGCTAGAGTGCAACCGACCTTTGGATTATCTTCGGTTGAAATTGGAGAGCCTTTCTAAGTTGAACTTGAGGTAATAAAGCGAACCAAAACAAGGATTTAAGTTACTACATTGTACTAAGTGAAAATTGTGCCGATTTCGAACATTTTGATCCTAATTGCAACGCGGCTTTGCAACTTGATTGCAGCAGGTTCGAGAACCAATTGAGCTGAGTTTCGGGACTCTTTTAAGCTGAATTGAGCTTCATAATAGGTGGGTAGGACCTTCCCGAAATGGGTGAATTTCCCTCTATGTCTCCTTTAACATCTGAGTTGAAGTTATTCCATATTCATGTAAATATATGTATAGTTCAAGGCATTGCGACACGCATTGATGTGTAGATCATATCGGATATGATAGCATCTTTAAACAGTAATGAAAAATTCATGACCTGTTCACTCTACATGGTTGAAGTACTACGTGTTCATGATACTAGTAGCTTGCATATGCAATTTTATCTTGATGTTATCCAAGAGGATATAATGATAAATTCGTGAATGGACTAATTAGTTCTGTTGAACAACAAAAGATTGATGTAAGGAAGTGAATTCTCGAAATACGAGGATTGTATTTCATCCAGGATCGACTGATTGTCGAAAGTAAACTCTTTGTGGGAGTTGAGAATGTCCAAAGCGCGAAGAGTACCTTGGAGTTGAGTCCGCGAGAGTNTTTTTGGACGTGTACTAGACGACCTCCACCAGTTTATGTAGTTTAGTACAGAGATGTATATTAAGTTTTTGTAAATTGTACGTTATTCTTATTTCCTGTATTAGGGTTTGGGTTGTATAAGTTTAAACTTAAAGTCGTGCTCTGATTACCTGGTTAGAATTATATGCTTTTACTATATGGTTTGTAGACGCCTTGTGTATACTTGAGTTGTGGTGTACACGGTGGGTCTGTGCATGCGACCGGATATGCTTCCGCTGGTACCCGGACGTGACAGATTAGAGTGGTATCAGAGCCTGGGGTTGAGTCCTAGTGGACCTAGTAAACCTTAGGCCAGTTGGACTATCAGGATTAGGAATGTGAGGGACGGGGTCTTTTGCGACTATGTTGAGCGAAAGTATTATGATTGGGTTATACTTATAACTCCAAAATTGTTGGAGTTTGATTGAAATGAATAACCTCTATGTCCTTCCAAAATCACGTTGGCGGCCGACAACGTGATATTGGGGAATAGTGGGCGGTCATTTCATTACTTTCGCATGATTAGGATTTTACAATTTTGAGTGGGGCTATGATAGCATGGGTTGTTTTAACCTGTGCCTATTTTGTTTGTTGCAGCTTGCAATGTCAAAGATGCACCCTACGGCAACTGATGCAACTGAGCCAGAAAGACATGAACCTTCTGAATCTAACGAGGTTCGGGAATTAAAAGAGCAGCTGGCTACTCTAGTTGGAGTGGTGGAGCGACAAGCGAATATGACGCTACTTCAAGCCGAGGCTTTGCGCCGACATGATGAAGGAATCAAACGGTTGGAGAACCTGGTGAATCAACAGACGGCTGATCTCAAGAAATTCCGCGAGGTTTCGGATCGTACATTGACTGTAAGAAAAGGTGTGGAATGCACTGAAAAAGCAAAAGAGGCTACCAAGGGTGATCAGTTACATGTCGGAGAATCATCAAGGAAACTAAAGAAGAATCAACCTTGGAAACGTGGTTTTTTTCTAAATAAAGAAGATCGAGTGGTCGATCACCACGGCCATGTGTAATTTGTGGAAGTTCGCATGTTCCCCCAAAGTGTCTTCAGCGGAAAGGAAAGTGTTTTGTATGTGGCCAGGAGGGCTATTTTCGCTCTGAGTGCCCAAGGAATAACATGTTGACTAAGGTATCTGCACCGACTTTGTTGCAAAAGGTACCCAGTGAAAGTACGCCGACGGAATCATAGAGTTAGATACGACGGCAGGGATAACTACTGCAGATAGTACTTTATGCAATGTTCCTATGATTCGATATGATCATAATGATTGCTTTAGTTGCATCTCTGATCGGCTGTTGGCCGAGTTGAATAACATTATTTCCTTCCTTAATGCATGTAGGATTGATTTAATAGACTGGTTTGGATTGAAATTTAGTTGGGAGATACTTTATACCATGGTTTGTGCGAACTAAATTGATTCGCCTTGGAACTTTGAACATTATACAATGCATCTTGAAGGGTTTAGCCTCGCTGATTGCGAGAATGGTCATTTTACCTAAATTAGGTAATTATAGAAAGGTTGAAGCCCAATTGGCTGATATGTTAAATGTGAGAATCCTCGAAATGACGGATCATTTTGAGAAGTGGTTGTGATGTTTTTGATCAAGTCACAAATTGTGAACTTGACGAATAGCGAATGTTTTATGCCTAGTGCTTCATTTTGGTGAAGTAGTTTCACTTGTGGTGAGATTAGTGAGCTATTCGACTATGTGTCGAATATCGTGATTTCAATGAGAAACACGATTAAGTAGTTGGATTAAGTTGAGACCTGTGAATCTTTTGATCAGCTTCTAGTATTGGTGCATGATATAGATTGAGTAGCATCTGAGGAAGTTGTAGTTTTTGGTGATAGAAAAGGTTATAAAGGATTTGTTCAGTTGTTTTTCCTGCGAACTCTGCAAGGCAGATAATGATTGACCAGGAAGATGAATTAAAAGGATTGAGATGAGAATCTCCTAATGGAACTAAGCATCTTGGAATATTGAGAAAGAGATTACCCAGCTACTTATTTCTTTCTCTTCTGATTCTCGTTATGTATAATGGGACTAAGCTTCATAGAATAAACCGTATGAGGCAGTCTTTGGACTGATAGTTATATCAGGATAAATCTCATACAGTTCGAAAGCAAATGATGATGCTCTAATTGTGAGTTAACGAAAGGTTTTGTTGAGATTTCTTCCCTACTTATGAAGAATATGTAGAGTAACAGCAATAGAGAACTTATGGGTGAAGTATAAACCTCTATTGCCTAAATTGGATTTGGGACAATGAATACTTTGAGCATCACACTCTCAGAACGGTATCAAAGAAAGTTTATCTGAATTGATCTACTTACTGGAGCAAGTAGTGATGTCACAAGTGATTCTGGTAGAAGCAAACCTCCAAATTGGACTTGAACAAAATTGATTGGAAATCGAGTTTGAGTATATGAGGAAAATTTTTCAGTGATGAAATGGTCATGATTTACTTTATGATTGGTGTAAAGGAAAGCAGTAAAGCTATAGAGACAGCATTAATGGAATTTGTCTGAACATAAGTATTGACGTGGAGCAGCATCCATTAATGTGAATTGGGATTCTCGCCTAGTGGTAGAAAGAAATATGATATTAAAGTGTTGGGATATAATGCTGAATAGTTAATCAGGAATCCACCTTTAATAGATTGATGGATAATCAATTTCAATTTGCTATTAAAAGGGGACTACCAGGAATAACTAGTTCGTTATCAAACTAGTGATAATTGAGAAATGTAGTGACTACAAGATGTATGAGAAAGTTATGACTGCTGGATAATGCAAAGTAATCATTGGTATTTGATCACCTTGCTAAACATAAGTTGTACATCAGAGGTAACCTAGGAAGCCTATTAAGGAACGGTTACGCTTTAATTATATAATCAAGACGGGACAAGTTGGGCTTCAGCCTCAACCTATTTGTGAACATAGGAAATGAATTTATCTTGGAATAGAATTGCACTGGGAGTGCAATCCTTTAAAGAGTTTTGACTTTCGAGAATTCCAATGCTAATATATGATAATTCTTTCGAATTCAAGATAGGTACCAAGTGTAACTACTAAGCATTATTGAAAATTATACCCTTGGAATTCTTCTTATCGAATGAATGATTAAACCCCTGCAGATGAGCATGATGAGAAGGGTTGGATTTTACCCTCGAAGTATTAAAAAAAGAAAAAATTGAAATGGAATTTCATCCATTAAAATCATGGATTCTATGGATGAAAGAAGAGTTTTTTATTGCGAGACAGTGATATGAACTCATGAACAACGATGGAATGGATTTCCCATCCTTTTTAGATGATTTTGAATGAAGAGTCAGTTCTAGTTTCGCGGACGAAACTTCTATTTAGGAGGGGTGAATGTAATATACTGAATCTGGGCCTATTGACAAGTTCAAGGGTCGGAATGGCTTTTGG
>NW_017891400.1:5262-18714 GCF_001540865.1 Ananas comosus | reverse complement strand
CAAAATTTTCAATTTGTTGTCCTATGGTTAAGCACATTTGGAATTTGGTACTCTATTATTTAAAATATTTCACTTTACTATTTTGTAATTTTACTTTCTTTTATCATTAAAAATTGCTGTTACGTAGAGTACTAAAATGATAATATTTATAAACCACAAAATAGTAAGTAAATATATTTTACAAATCACATAGTAGTGATAAATTCTGTGGTTGGTAATATATATTAATTTAGTATCAACTTTTTTTTATTTTAATACTATATAGTTTAAAGTGTAACAATTTAGTAATCCGTAGTTCCATTTTTCTCATTTTATTATCCCCACTATTAATTTTTTTTGGTTAAATCAGTGACAAAGTAAAAACTAAAAGGTACTAAAGTGAATATTCGATAAATCTATATGGGGTAAAAGTTTTTTGTATATAGTTTAAGGAAATGTTAACGAAAAAGCTGACGAAAAAAAAAAAAAAAACCCATAGAATACTAAATTGATACACTTTAAACTATAGAGTAATAAAATAAGAAAGTACGAAATAACAAGGATGATATTTAAAGTTTTTTTTTATTTTTTATTCATATTTAATATTTTATATAGAGCGGATCGAGATTGAGCTGCATCCATCAATCCGGATCCGTTTGCATCCCTGACCCCACATGCTTGGTCCACAAACCTATTACGTAACCGCTTAAAAGGATAAGGTTTAAAATAGGTAAACTTCAAATACCCCTCTATGGTTTCACACTTTCTCACTTTAGTACCCTGTGGTTTTTTTTTTTTACTTTTATTATCCATTTCACTAATTTTTTTGTTAAATCAGTGACAAAATTAAAATTAAAGAGTACTAAAGTGAATATTCGATAAACCTAGGTAGGATATTTAAAGTTTTTTTTGCATATAATTTAACGAAATATTAATGGAGGAAAAATAATCAGTGACAAACTTAAAACTAAAGGGTACTAAAGTAAATATTTGATAAATCTAAATAGAGTATCTGAAGTTTTTTTGTATATAATTTAATAAAATATTAATAAAGGAGCCGAAAAGAGAAAAATGAAACCACAGCGCAGTAAACTAATGCACTTTAAACCACAACGTACTAAAGTGAGAAAGTACGTACGAAATCACACGGTACTAAACTGATACACTTTAACCACTGGATACTAAATAAAAAAGTGCGAAACCACAGGGTGGTGTTTGAAGTTTTCCGTTTAAAATATACACTAGGACATCAAATTCATCGTGACCGTCCAATCCATGTAATTGCACCGTATCAAAATTGAATTTTACGTACAATTTGGTGGTGAAAAGTGAGGCGGCGTTAAAAGGTCAAAATTGTACTGCTAAAGTTTAATAATTAAAAAAAATAATGCGCTTATGAATGGTTGAATTATTAACGCATATGATTCAACGATAATTTTGATAGGATTTTGTACGTCCACTTTATTCGAGTATAATACAAAAAAACCTGTCACGCCTTGCGTATATAAATATATATATTTTTTTACTATATTTAAAAAATCTAAAATATAAAATTTTATATGCAGAGACGGAGATCTCCGTATTTATAAATTATTTTTTATGATAGAATATTCGGTTCGACGATCGACTTCGTTAAGCATAATTTATACTATTAGAACTATCTAGAAACCAAATTTCATAATTTTTCGGTCTAAAAAATGACTATTTTAACCGTTGATGTAGCAAGCTTGTAAGTTTAACAATGTAGAACAATCCAAATTACATAAAATTTTATTAAAAAATTTTACTTAACATTAATAGTAAAAGATCAAAACTTCTAATATGAAATTTAAGTCTTTTATTATAATTTTTTATAAGATTTTTATTTTCAGTCGTTCATTTTAAGGCTACTCGTTCACTAGGCAAATAAAACTAAAAGATTTTCACTAAAAAATTATAAAATTTAGTTTCTAGATAGTTCCAATAGCATAGATTATATATAACGGAACTGATTGTCGAATCTGATGTTCCATCATCGAAAATAACTTACAAAAATCGAAACCTTCGTACTTTCGAAAGCATAGAAGTCTAACTCTGTAAATATATTTAAACACTTTAAATACTTTCATTGTGACTTATCTTTTTTTTATTTTATTATTTCTGTGATTTTAATATATCTTGTGATTTTTATTCTTATTTTTATTATATTTTTTATTAACTTGTCTGTTAAATTTGTCACGTGCTACATGCATATGTCAAAAATATATATTCTATAAAGATTTATAGAAAAAAACATATGACTTTTTGAAAATTCGCAGGAGCTTTTGAATGATACAAATTAAAATTAAAATTAAAATTTAAAATATACAGGAGCTTTTAAAAAAAAGTTAACAAAGGATCTAAAGAAAAATAAAAATAAAAATATTATATTATATAATAATAATATTTGAATGATGTAGAGCGCATCCAAGGTTTTTTTTTTTTCAAAAATGAAAATGAGGAGCTTTTATTGTGACACGTGGCGTCCACACACGTAACGTCATTTTCCGCCGTATATCACGTGTTACACCGAAGAATCTCCGTGTACACACTACGCTGTACACACGCTAGACACGACACGTGTCAACGTCACAACCAATAATAACTCTTGCCGACAAAAAAATGTCAAGCGTTTTCTCAAGACCTTTTTTTTTTTTTAAGGTAAACTTCAAATACCACCCCATAATTTCGCACATTCGCACTTTAGTATCTTGTAATTTGAATTGTTTCAATTTAGTACACGTGGTTTTATTTTTCTCTTTTCGTTAGCTCCTCTTTTAACATTTCGTTAAATTATATACAAAAAATTTCGGACACTCTACCTAAATTTATTGAATATTCACTTTAATACTTTTAGTTTTAATTTTGTTACTGATTTAACAAAAAAAATAGTAGAGTGGGATAATAAAAACAGAAAAATAAAATCGCAGGTACTAAATTAATACACTTTAAATTACATGATACTAAAATAAAAAAGTATGAAACTAAAGAGATGGTATTTGAAATTTTTTTTTTTACTATTAACGAAAAAACAAACTTCAATTTTTTCCTAATAGCATAGCGTATGTTTTACTTTATTGTCCCATAATTCAAAAATAATATTTAATTAACTAACTTACTTTATCATCTCATGATTCAAAAGTTTATATCTTATTATTCTGCAATTATATTTTTATTTTATTATAAAAAATTATTATTAAATACGGTATTGTCCGATAACTTTAAAATTTTTTTTCTTTACGACCCTATTTAACCATGAATTTTTTTTGTTGGCATAAGTAGAGATGCGCTAAGAATCCATAAAGAAATTAGCAGATGAACTTTTACGCAGAAGTTTTTTGTTCACCAGATTGCTAGAAACTTGCATATTGCAGGTAAATTATACAATAAAGTTAGAATATTTTTAGGAGTAAATGGGACTAGGGATGCAAACGGGGCGGATCCGGGGGTGGGAGAGTTCCCCCACCTCCCGCTCCATTTCTTATCTGGGCGGGGCGGATTCGGGGCGGGTTACTTTTTATTTTATTTTTGGCTCCCACTTACCGCTCCATTCGGAGCGGATCGGGGCGGGAGCGGGACGGGAGCGGATTTTTAACGGATCGGGATAGATTGAAGGAAGAAAAGAGTCTCCCGCCTCCCGCCTCCCGCTCCATTTACTTGGCGGATCGGGGCGGATTCGGAGCGGGTTATATTTTTCTATATTTTTTGTTTCCACTTACCACCCCATTCGGGACGGATCGGGGCGGAGCTCCACAAACCCGGATCCATTTGCATCCCTAAATGGGACTATGCTGATAATAAGTTCAGATAAACGATCAGTTTCAAATAAAACGATTTTATATTGAGGGTTGTTCCCATCAAATTTTTATTTATTAATGCTGATTATTTATAAAATATATTTATCTCATTTATGTAATTATAATGCGTTGAATAAAATAACTATGTGGTCAATTTATTTTTATTAAGTTTTATGTCTAAATTTGGTGATTATTAAAATTTTTTGGAGTGGCAAAATATAGAATAGAATCCAAATTAAAGCAAAATTTATTATAGTAGGATAATTGAGAGGTATTTTGTAATTGAGAATTAGGTTTTTTTTCTTTTTTGTAATTTGTAATTGTAATCGGAGAGCGCGATGATCTGGACCGATCGGTGGGACCCACATAAGGAGTAAAAAAAATAAACTTTAAATACCACCCTTTTTTAAATCAGTGCCATGTGGTTTAAAATATATCAAGTTAGTATCCTGTGATTTTATTTTTATTTTTTCGTCAGTTTTTTTGTAAAGATTTTTTAAAATTATATAAAAAAAATATTATATACTCCACCTCGATTTATCGAATGTTCATTTTAGTACCATTTAATTTTAACTTTGTCACTGATTTAATAAAAAAAAATTAGTAAAATTGATAAGAAAAAATTAAAAATAAAATCACATTTCACTAAATTAATACACTTTATGGTAGTAAAGTAGGAAAGTGTAAAACCATCGGGTGGTATTTGAAAGTTTCCCAAAAACCCCGCTCGAACCAGCGGGGATGGGCCCCACGAAGCAATCAGCCAATCAGGGCTCGCGCCACGTGGCGTTATCCTCACCCCCGGTGATACCGAATAGACACGTGCGACAAAGGACGCGAAATTGGAGGGCGCGTCGAGAATGGGGGGGTGAGAATATCACAACTTTAAAAATAAAAAAAATTGTGGGCCCCACTTCTCCTTCTCGGAAAACGAGGCAAAAAGAAAAGCGCGGGTGGTGTGGACACAGGTGTCAGAAAAAAGCGGACATAAAAAGTATTCCGTGCACCTGGTGTACACCAATACTCCGTGGACCACTTCTAAAAACACCTCTAAAATATTCTTTTTTTTTGTTGTATCCTAAATAATTTATATATTATTAGTAGAGTAACAAAAACTTTAATATAGAGTGTTTTAAGAATAATTTAAACGCACCGATACTAATGCAAATATATATTTCATGTCAAACTGTGTCGGCGTATATTAGTAACTTAACACGACATGTGACGTACCGTATTATTCTATGCTAATAAATATTGATCGGTATAACGGATTAATAGTAACAACTTGTCCCCTTTTTAAAGGGTAAAATATACAATTTATTTTTAAATTTTGATTTATTCTACATATTTAGTACGTAGCATTTGAAAGATCAATACATCAAAAATTATATATAAAATTTCAGATAATTATTTTAATATCTTAAATAATGATTACATTTAATACTGGTTATGATGCTAACAGCTCTAATATTACAGCTGATAGTTAAATTTTATAAGTTTTTAATTTTTTAAATAAATTTTATATATCATATATCAAAAAAATGTAGGAGTTAACAATAAATTGCTTATAATTTTATAATTTGTTTACTTTCAAAATATATAGTATTAATGTTTAAAAAAGTAAAATATAACAACGACACCAAACGAGACCTAAATAAATAAATTTTCAAGATTTATAATTTTTCACACATGGGATATTTAAACACTATATATATAGGTTGCATTTTTTGTATATTAATTATCAAATATTAGGCCATGATATGTGCTCTTGTTGAGCACCAAATGCATGGAATAAAAATCTTATAAGTTTTCTTATTAATTACTTTATAATGAATATTTATTTATTTATTTATTTTGTAACGCAGTTTTGTCGTTTAGTGGGTGAGGGGAACAGCTTTTTGTCTTAAAAAAAAAATAATGGCAAAAAAGGGAAAGAAAAGGTGAAATAGCTTGCGTGGTGTAAACGCCAAAAGAATTATTATTATTATTATTATTATTATTATTATTATTATTATTTACTTAATTTGGTGCTAATTTTTGTGTGCTTTGTTTATACAAACAAGTTTTAATATTATCTACTTTAGTTCAATCCCATCTATTACTACTAGATGTAATATATATAACTTAGATAAAAATATACAAAATTTATTTGAACTATGGATCAATTTGAATTGACTATTTAATTTTTTAAAAAAAATTAATTTTATCTAATTTGAATTAGTCAATACTATTTTAATTTAAAATTTTAAGCTAATTATTTATTTTAATAAATTTATACCTGTGAGAATTATATTGAATATACTAATTAAACCTGTAACGATAAACGACGCATTCCAATTTTAAAATCAAAGTGCCGGAAATTGAAATTTTGGATGATTGGATGGCTAAATCAAAATGATCCATAGTTCTAATAAGTTCTACACATTTTAAATTTTAAAGCCAAAGTGCCGAAAATGAAAATTTAAAAAAAATGGACAACCAAATCACAATGATCGATAGTTCTAATTAATAAGTTCTATGCATTTTTTCTTATAACTTTGCTTTACAGGTGCAACTCAATTTATTTATCTAGTTAATTTTAACAACTAAAAAACTACTAAGACACTATTTGAGATTGCAAAAAAATTACTTTATGTGTTGTGAGAAAATAAGATAAAAAAATATTTTATTTACTTTCGTGTGTAATATCATATTGTCCATATCGTAATGAGCCATTTTTTACTTGGTATAGCATGTTTTCATTCTAACACTCTTTGCTTTAAAAGTTGTTATTAACCATTTGTTTACTTTATATTTATTTCATAATTCGTATTTATCATAAATAAAATAGTAAAATAATACTTTTTATAAATAGGAGATTATATAATATAGTATTTTATCATCTGATAATCTATATTTTTATATCATGTGGTTTGCAAAAAATATTATTTTGCTATTTTATTTGACAATAAAGTTTGATAATAAAATAAAACTAAAATTATATGAGAAAAACCATGTAATTTCTTGACCAATAAAATAACAAGGTAAAAATGCACTGATTTTACTACTTTCCTACTGAGGGGATGTCATTTCATGAAGTAAATTGGACCACTGCATTAGTTATCACATCAAACTGTAAATTTGGTTGCTTTACTTTTGCACCTCTCAGTTTGAATTTATTTGCTATTTCAACAAAAGTGTAACAACTTTAAATTCAACACATTTTAATTCATGGCTAATAAATGGATCCACATAAGTTGCAATTAATTACAAGATGGAGCACTTTGTAAAACTTTCTTCTATGTCCTTGAAGGGTGTTCACATATATATGTCTAAATATATATCATTTTCAAGAGCACATGTCCAACTTATCCAAATGGAACACATTAGTTTTTGAGGAATATATATATATATATATAGAGAGAGAGAGAGAGAGAGAGAGTTGAGTCGTGTAACACATGAGCTCAACTTGTGCTTGAGATATTTTAACAATCAGATCGCCTCAAGATTCTTACAATACTAATAAAAGAGACTTAACACATCGTTAATAATATTATATGGATCTTAAAACGATCTGATGGCTACAAAATCACAAACATAAATACTCATGTGCTTTTAAAAGCATAGGAGCTCAAAACTCTCTCTCTATATATATAAACCCAAATTTAATAAATATACATATTTACTGATGTATAATTATAAAAAATATACTACTTGTGGTTGTACATTTTATTGTGGAGTATACATCTTACCCCTCATGATGACTCAAAAGTTTTTTAAAAAAGTTTGTAGGCTTTTAGTATAGGAAAAGAAAGGGTTGATAAATGAATAAATCTTGGCCATTTATAGACTACAATGTAAAATCTATACATATATTATAGATGTATGTGTAGCATTGCTCATAAATGTATATATAAATATTCATATAATTACATATTTATTGATTCATATACATGGGTGGACAATTTTGTAGGGCTTATTTATGTACATAGTACATATGATAAAGCATGTAATTAAGTTTCCACCTAAATACATGTGTGTGTGTTGTGTGTGTGTGTGTGTGTGTGAGAGAGAGAGAGAGAGAGAGAGAGAGAGAGCTATGTTATATTTTTTATTCTTTAATTTGGATCTAATACAGTGTTTAGACTATAATCACTTACATTTATTGCTTGCACTAACCAACTACCAAGTTGATATTTAATTCAAGTATGGGGACATACAATCCTAAGTGATTACTCAACATTTTGTTGTACCTATTTTTTAAGGAAGAGTAATTTTTATTATATATTTTGTGAGTCCAAAATGCTCAAATTAAACATTGAAAGTTTTGTTCTATAAAAACAATATGAAAGTGTGTTTTTTTTGGAGAGTCTTTCTATTAAATATAAATATTAGAAATACTATTCTTGAGTTGCTTAAGTTGCGAAAAATAAATGATTATTTTATATTATTTAATATAAAATAAGAGCATTTAATATAAAATAAGAGCAAGAGTGTGCTGACCATAAATATTAGAAAAATCATTCTTTAATATTTTAAGCTTTTAGAGATAAACTGTTGCTTCACACTATTTAACACTTATGTCTAAAACTCAGCCAAATATTTTTTTATCGACTTTATCTATCAATTTATTTTTTTTAAAAAAAAAATCTCATCTTATAGCTTTATAAAAATATATAATTAGCCTACAATATATATATACACACTACACTCTTATAAGTATAGAGTTTTTCGTGCTCATAAGTTATTTTCGATGACGGAGCTTCCGAATTGACGATCCATACTATTAAATGATCTGAAGTATTTGAAATTTTTTAAAAATAAATTTTATACCTTTTTAAAATTAAGAAAGACTCGAATTTTTCAATTTTTCTATAAAAAAAAATAATTTCTGATTCTTTTACACCGTTAAATAGCAAGTATTCTATATCGGTCATTAATAATTATCAATTTTGTTTCTATTGATCATAAGATAAACGATATCAAAAAATAATTAGATTTAATTTGTAAAAATTTTAAATGCTCTAAATTATGGTTAACAATATGGATTATCGATTCAAAAGTTCTATAGCCGAAAATGAGTTATAAATATAAAGACAATCGCAATCATAAAAAATATATAGTAGCCTCTCTCTCTCTCTCTCTCTCTCTATATATATATATATATATATAAATCTCTTTCTTCTTTTCTCTAGGAACTAAAGATGTGTACATTATTTTTTTGGTACATAATTTATTTTGGAAAGAGAGAGAGGGGGTGGTCCCATTGGTGTAAATGGAATATGTCTCTGGATAAGAATAAAAATTATTCTACTTGGATGTGTGTCACATTTGTGTGGAGCCATTGATGTGACCTTTTTTTCTTTTTTTTTTTTTGCTCCTTATCCCATTTAGCAGTACCTAATGATTGTGTTATCTTGGGGTTTCAATATATCCTAATAAATAATAATAACCCATTAACCCATTATCATATATGGATTATAAAATTAGGATCTTAATTAATCTCAAGTACTAATTAAATTCATTTTTACCCATAAATATGGCCCAAAATTTTTGAGATAGTGTAGCCAAATAGCTTATGTAGATGGTGTTGATTTGATATAATATTTTTATAAATTTAATCCCACAAGGGACAAATATTAACTTGATCTATTTTTGCATTTCTTTTTTCATATCTCAAATTAGAAAACTCTTAGAATTTTTAATATTTTTAAAAAAAGACAAGACAAGGGCATTGTTTCTCTAATTATTGTTTTAATTATGTTTCTTATTTGTCCCTTCAATTTGTCACACCTAAAAAGGTTTTTTTTTTCTCTTTAATTTTCTCTCCTTTTATTGAGAGAATTTGAGTTCAGCATACATTGAGCACTTATTTGGGATTTTTTTTTTGAGAAATTGAGAGAATAAAACAATTCACACAAACATTTCAAATTTGGTTTTAATAAATTCTCATAATTTGGAATGAAAAAAAGAGTAATTTTTTTATTATTGGAAACTAACTAAAAATGTTATCTAACAATAAGAAATCCACTTTAAAATGAAAGGGAAACAATGAGAATANTAACATGTCGATTTAACGGAAACCATCCAACCTAATTAAAAGTCTACAAGTCTATTAGATCCAACCCATCAGTATATATTAACCTTTTATTTTTTTTATTAAATATCTGATATAAAACTATTTACATATGAATTTCTCAACAATATAAGAACAATATAAATTAAGAAGAATAAGTGGTGGTAAATACCCAAAAAAAATGAGAGAGGAAAACCACTAATAACCTATATAATTGATCAACAACTACTATGGTCGACGTACTAACCATATCTAGCACAGTTGGATGGTACCTGAGGTCCCAAATTTGAAACTGAGTTACTTCATATTTCTAACTGAATTCATATTTTTTTTAAAAAATAAACGAAACAGATAGTTTGCTTCTTCCTCTCTCTCTCTGTCTTTCTCTCTCTTAAGAAAAACTACTAGTATGGTTGTGTGGGGGTGGTGGTGAGGGCAGGTGAAAGGGATAGATCATGTGACCCAAGAAAGCAATTGTTTGCCAATTGTGGGGCTTTAGGCTATATAGCTAGAAAGGGACAATTGCATAACCTAAGTGGGGGAGGTTGGACATTATCTTTCCCCCCTTTCCACCTTAAATTTTTCAAATTTGAGTACCCTTCCAAGCTCAATTCCTCACCTCTCCTTTAGGAGGCAAGTTAGGTCAATTGTGCATTAAGAATCTTAAAAAAAAAAAAACAAAACAAAAGCCCCACACATGAGCCCTAGAGATTCTTGAGAAGGTTATGCCACTTTTTTTTTTTTCTTTTTTTTCCTTTTTCTATTCTAAATTAAAAACTTATTTAAGTTGCATGCCTACTTGCATTTTGGTAAAGGTAATGTAAGACCTAGTCCAAAGCTTTTTCTTGTTGACTAATGATGCAATATTGGGGGGTGGGGGAATATTGTCTCTTAGGAGGCATTTGGATGTATGATGAGAGAAGTGATTTAATTACAATAGAGGGTGTTATCTTTTTTTTAAGTATAATGATATGTGTTCCTAAGAATGATATGATACCATGTGGGGTTGAATGTTTCCCCCTTGCCTTGTATCACATGTACAAATAATCTTTTAGCTTCAACATATGCATGCCTTTTAATATGCACCACTAAATATTGATTTAACATTAATGCACAATATATAATTCGGGAATAATCTTACCATATATCCTCTCGCTTACATACTACATGCGTGAAAATTATTCTGCAATGGTGACATCGACTTCTACTTTCCGCTGTAGAGAAGGTGATCGGAAGTACATTTTGATGCGCTAAAGTTGCTAGATTTCTTTTTTTTGTTTATTTCTTGAAAAGTTATACTCAAAGTAGCATTTTTGCAGAACCGGTGTGGACGAGTTATTTTTCTCAAGTTAAATCCATCTTTATTTTTTCTTAAAATAGTATATTAGTTTCCAAAGTGAGGAAAATAAAAGGAGTGAGAATCAATTAACTAATGAGTGTGTGTGTGTGTACATATATATACATAATTGGTAGGAGTTGGATTATCAAATCCAATACCCCATTACCCTTTGATATAAATCCATGCTCCTATTATTTAGTGCTCAGTGACTTGCTATTGTTAGTTTTTATTTTTAATTTTTTTCTTGTAGATGTCTATGTACTTAATGTTGGTAATTAATTAAACTAGCTTGAAGTGGTAAAATAAATCAAATTGAACTCTAAGAGACTAGAGAGAGAGAGAGAGAGAGAGAGAGAGAGAGAGAGTTTTCTTTTCCTCTTATTGTTGATGTCTCTATGCTTCAATCTTAGTAGTTAATTGATTAGTTTAAAATAGTAAAATAAAACAAATTGAGGAGAGAGAGAGAGAGAGACATAGTTTTCTTTTTCTCTTGTTGTAGATGCGTCTCTATGCTTCAATGTTGGTGATCATCATCAATTAGCTTAAAATAACAAAATAAAACAAACTGAGTAGAGAGAGAGAGAGAGAGAGAGAGAGAGAGAGGACCAGTCTAAGTACATATGTAAATATGAATCTTATTCTTTTTAATATTGAAGAGGTCAAGATGTGAATGCATGGCCACTTAATTTTATTCCTTGAGCCAAATGCACCCACCACATTGTGCTTCAAATTTTTTTTTCAAAAAAATATATTATTTACAATATTATATATATATATATATATATATATATATATATTTTACAACCTGAACCTATGATACAGCAATGGACATTAGCCTTTTATTAATTTACCATAAAAGGGAAATAAATAATTGCTACACATTATTATAACAGGTACAATATTGAATAAACTATGCATGAGCTCATCATTCTCAATTTGCCACATTATTTCTAATCCTCAACCAATCATTTGTTTGATATGACTCTGATGGTAAATGTTTAAATATGAGTAAGGAGAAGGCCAATATAGGTTGCATAAAGCATAAGTAATAAAATTCTCCAATTTTTATTTTTTAAGTTGTATATAGTTTGAGAATATTAATTTAGTTATTTTAATATTTTCTCTTAAAAAAAAGTGTTAATTGTTCGAATATTTCGAATGGTTCATTATAGTGCATAAATATTGATTAAAAAATGATAAAAATTAGTGATAACCATTAACCATTGCAAACGAGTTATTCGTTCTATTTTTAACTTTTTCTAATTACCTCAAATTTGATAAAAATTCAATAATTGCATAGGAATTTTAGCGAATTTTAATTTAAAACTCTAAGTGTTATTTNTAAATTAGCAGCACTCTTTTAGGTTATAGCGACACTCTTTAATTGTCACTATATACCTAGCGACCCCACATATACCAACACTTTTTAAAAGTGTTGGTAATTTTAGTTAGCAGCACTTTTTTGACATGTACCTACATTTAAAAGTGTCGCTATAGACCGTTTTTGTTGTAGTGACAAATGTAAACTCTCATTTATCAAATCCATCACTTTAAAAAATGGCAACAAATAAAAGATAATATAATTTTGATTAGCTAAACCAATGATGAAGCAACAAATGCTTCCACTCACATACTAGTACTCATATAAGGCATTTGCTTTTGACAACTCATGGAGTCATAATAAGCACATGAAGTGGACATAAAAGGAATATTCTAGTTTGGTTAGAATTTTTTTATTTTTTTACTTTTTTTGTCAATAGATGGGAACTATGGCTCATAGCTTTTTTTTTTTTTTAAGATAATTACACTCATAAATAATTTTATTTTCTAATATAGAAAAGACCTACTAGTGTAAATATCTTATTTTGTTATTAGATTCGTTGTAAATTATATTCCTCAGTAATTATACCTTTTCAAAATACCGTATTGACTTCGCCTTAGATGTTGTTGAAGTCAATTACAAGGAAAAAAGAAAAGATAAAAAATAATAAAATATTAGTGATTGTAACTATTTCTAATCTCTTATCATGGCTAGTGAAATTTTTTTCAACAAAATAAATAGAACAAGTGGAATAATTATAGTTTAAAAATGTTGACTTTCTATCTAGCCAACCGCGACAGAAATATATTTTTTTAATCTAAAATTCAGTTCAATCTTACAACTATTTTTAATCTAAAAATAACTTACGCGTAAACGGACGGACCGTCGAAAAATGTTATGGATTTTCTTGTAGAAATTAATAGGTTTGAAAGAAAAAAAAAAA
>NW_017891400.1:0-3741 GCF_001540865.1 Ananas comosus | reverse complement strand
TATATATATATATATATATATATATATATATTTTACAACCTGAACCTATGATACAGCAATGGACATTAGCCTTTTATTAATTTACCATAAAAGGGAAATAAATAATTGCTACACATTATTATAACAGGTACAATATTGAATAAACTATGCATGAGCTCATCATTCTCAATTTGCCACATTATTTCTAATCCTCAACCAATCATTTGTTTGATATGACTCTGATGGTAAATGTTTAAATATGAGTAAGGAGAAGGCCAATATAGGTTGCATAAAGCATAAGTAATAAAATTCTCCAATTTTTATTTTTTAAGTTGTATATAGTTTGAGAATATTAATTTAGTTATTTTAATATTTTCTCTTAAAAAAAAGTGTTAATTGTTCGAATATTTCGAATGGTTCATTATAGTGCATAAATATTGATTAAAAAATGATAAAAATTAGTGATAACCATTAACCATTGCAAACGAGTTATTCGTTCTATTTTTAACTTTTTCTAATTACCTCAAATTTGATAAAAATTCAATAATTGCATAGGAATTTTAGCGAATTTTAATTTAAAACTCTAAGTGTTATTTGAAACCTTGCATTTGGAATAGTGTAGAAAAAAAAAGGAAAATTAACAACTACTTGGTATAGTTAACACATCACGTGCAACACATGATATGCTTTGCATAATAAATTAGGATGTCTAATTTCCTTTTTTTTTTTCTTAATTTTGTGTCATTGTCAGATTTGGATTCTAAATTCATCTCTAACTCATAATCCAAAACTAATTTATTCAAATTAGATTTGGATCCAAATAGTTGAAATAATTGTTTTCTCATAAAACTCAAATATGAATTCTGTAAATGTTTATATCATGATCATTTTTCCATAAATGTTTATATTACGATCATTTATAATTTTAGTTAACGTAATTCAAATCTCACCCACTAAATATTTCTTTTGTGCCTTATCAAACCTTGCATATTGCTCACAATGTAATCACAACAACATCAACATCAACATCAAATCAAATAACCTTGTGAAAAAGGGTTGGCAGCGATGAGGTGGGTTGTGTCCTCTGTATGGATGAGCCAAGACGATCGACCATCTTTTCCTGGGTTGTCAAACTACGGTACTTTTATTGGAGGACCAATTTTCTAATAAGATGCTTTTACTTAATTTCATTTTAGTGGATAAGTCTTTGAAAGTGAGCAGACTCAAAGGTGGCGCCTTAATTAGGGGGTAGAGAGTTAGCGACAATAGCCTTTTCGTGGTGAATTATTTGGCTGGAGCCACAATAAAAGCATTTTTGAAAAAAAAGAAGCACACCACGAGTCAAATAATGGTGGAGGCTCGTTCTCTGAGAAATCTGTAGAACTTTAATTTACTGTGTTGAGTAGATTTTTTTTTCATCTTTTTCTATGATGTCCGATTGTCTCTAACTGCATGTAATTCTACTTTTGAATGAATGAAGCGGTAGTATATTATTTTTTTTAAAAAATATCAAATTAAATAAACTTGTTATGGGTCCATTCATCATTTTCATGTCTATTATTATTTTGCTCTCTCTCTCTCTCTCTCTCTCTCTCTCTAAATTAATCAAGCACAAATGTAAAGTCTCATTTATCAAATCCATCACTTGAAAAAATGGCAACAAATAAAAGATAATGTAATTTTGATTAGCTAAGCCAATGATGAAGCAACAAATGCTTCCACTCACATACTAGTACTCATATAAGGCATTTGCTTTTGACAACTCATGGAGTCATAATAAGCACATGAAGTGGACATAAAAGGAATATTCTAGTTTGTTAGACCTGTTTTAGTTTGAGTCTTTTGTTTATGTTTACTATTACCGACTGTTTTTCCCTTGCAGGGCCGCTTCGTCGGATGGATGGGCTAACTTATGGCTCATGAGTTTTTTTTTTTTTAAGCATAGATTACACTACCCTGCAGTAATCATAATTTTATTGTCAAGTATAGAGATGAAAGAGAACCTGACTATGTTATTATGTATGTATGTCTTTGTATGACTTCAAGGATTGTCTTTTCTTTGTTATTAATTATGCGTTGTCAAAAATATTTTTTAGTTCTTGTGATTCGTTAGAAGAGTTGTGTTTTTTTCCAGAAAGAGTTTGTTTCAGTTAAGATAATAGCCACTCCGGGGGGTGAACGTTTTCGAAGCAGTAGGTAAAATATCTGGTATTTTGTTTAGAGTGTCGGGATGGTAATAGATTTGCTCAGTAATGATCATACCTTTAAAATACGCGTTGTGACTTCGCCATGTTAGACGGTTGGGTCTTTGAAGTCATTGGACAAGGAAAAAGAGAAAAGTTAGAAATAATGAAAATATTAGTGTTTGTACTTGGATTTCTAGTGCTGTTGTCGAATGAGCTGAGTGAAAATTTGTTCCAAAATAAATTAGAAGAAGGTGGGAATGAGGTATGTTTAAAGGCAGATGTTGAGCTTTGCTGATCTATGGCCAACGCGCGGAACTAAAATTATTTTTTTAATCGTAAAAAGGTTCATTTCAATTGTCAAATAGGTATGTGTAATCTAAAATAATTGGGACGGCCGTGTAAACGATCGGACGGTGCGAAAATGTTATGGATTTTTTCGCGTATAATGAGTTATAGAGATTTCGAAAGAGAAAAAGTAAAAAAAGAGAAAGCAAGGTGGTACCCAGTCTCTCTCTCTCTCGTGCTCGATCTCTCTCTCGTCTGGCTCTAATTGTTCTGAAGAGGGGATTATAATCACAAATTCATGTTTGAGCCTAGGCCTTTGTTTTTCTCTGTGTGGAAGCAATGCAACTTTGAACCTCTACTTCTATCACATCCAAATAGTCTATCAGTTGTAATGTTGGTTAATACTCAATGAATATGGTATATGTGAATAGATTGGATTAATACGTAGTCGATTGCATGTACACGTTTGGTGCTATGTAATTTCGTCTGTGCGGATGAAAAACGTACGGATGTTAGCGATGTGATATCTATGCGGTTTGGTTAGGGTTGAGTAGGTTGATTTGTTGATAGGGTGATCAGTTTAACGGGTAAGATAGTCAAAGAATTAATCTAACGATAAAAATTCGATAGTTACGAGCGCTTGGTGGGCTGATCTCGGAGTAGGTATCCGAGCCGGACTCAGATGTGATAAATGTGCACTGTTATCGGTGTTATTGGATTAGTTCGTGAATAATTTTTCTATGTTTAGATGGAACTAACAAGTAAAAATTAGCTCTTTTCATGCGAGGAATTATGGTAAAATGTTGAGCATCGTATTTTTCGGTGCTAAGGCAAAAAAATTTACTATAGGGAATAAATTTGATTGCTGACTTTTTGTCTATGAAAAAGATATTATTGCATAAGAGTAAGTACAGAATCCTCTTAGTCGAGCCAAATTCGTTATATGGCCTTTTGCTGTTGTATTACGAGATATGTTGGCAGTCAGGGTTAGTCATTATTTTGCGTCCACTGTAATCGAATTGATGTGATTATAATACTTTCCGCTGCATGCGGTGGGAGCAAAATGTGTGTGTGTTGTAATATATATATATAATTGATAATATATATAATATACTAGTATATTTATATATATTATACTATATATACGTAGTCGGAATTCATGGTGTTTTAAGTGACATATTTTTTGCGTCAAGAAACGTTGCGAGTTAGGTGCTGCGGATTGTAGGGATGTAAAGTTTTTTTTTTGTTTTTCCTCAGGATTGACAGTTGACAGGCCCAACGGTTGCCCAAA
>NW_017891399.1:0-18725 GCF_001540865.1 Ananas comosus | reverse complement strand
CTCTCTCTCTCTCTCTCTCTCTCCTCCCGCTCTCTCTATCTTCTCTCTCTTTATTATATATATATATATTATATATAATATATATATGTATTGTATAGTTATATAATATTAATATAGAGCTTAGCCGGTATATATCGGTAGCACGAGGCCTCCGTGCTACCAAGTTGTTTTCCAATGATGCGGCTTTCAAATCGACGATCGGCTCCGTTAGATTGATCTACACTATTAAAAGTATTTGGAAACTAAATTTCATAATTTTTCGACATCATTTGACTAGTACATCATTTGGCTAGTGATCAAAAGGTTTCAAAATTAACCAATTTTAACGGTAGATATGATGCATTTTTAAGTTCACGGTGTAGAGATATCGGAAATTAAATGAAATATTTAATAGAAAATTCTCCTTAACATCAATAGCAAGTCAATACTTCCGATTTGAAATTTGAATTCTTTATTATTATTTTTTAGTAGTATTTTTATTTTCAGTCGTTTCATTTTTAGAGTATTTCGTTTGTGTGTAAATGACGCCGAAAAATTATGAATATTTAGTTTCCAAGTACTTTCAATAGTTGTAGATCAAGTCTAACGGAGCCGATCGTCGATTTAGAAGCGCGTTCATTGAAAACAACTTGGTAGCACGGAGGCCTCCGTGCTACGACGATAGTATACCACAGCCTAGCTCTATATATATATAATTATATATATATATATATATATATATATATATATATGGGCGAGCTATTGTCCACAGTAGTCATGGCCTCCCATAAATTTTTTAAAATTACATAAAAGTCCTTTGTAATAAAAATTAAATATTATAAATTTAATTTTACGGGCCAAATTAATTTTTTTAAATAAAGTTTGTGTCTTAATTTTTTTTTCAATTTTTTAGTCCTTTCTTCACTCTTACAGCCTTATTCTCCTTTAATAATTTATTGTTTCTAGTAATAACTATATCAGTGAATCGCGATAAATTTTTTTCTTTACTTCCGAGATAGAATTTTTTTCCTATAAATTTTGAAATCTTGGCCCCTTGAATTTTAATTTCGGGCTTCATCCTTGTATTACACACGCACACATACATATACACGCGATTATTTTGAAGCAGTTTTGGATACTCCACATTAATATTACGTACTAGTGGATTACTAAGCTTATACATAATGAAGTTTACTTGAAATAGAGTATTAAATCATGTTGAGCTAGTTGCAGGAATATTGCACAAGGCCTCCATTAATTAATCTCTCTCTCTCTCTCTCTCTCGTCACTCTCTCTCTCCATATATATATATATATATATAGTGTGTGTGTGTGTGAGTGCAGATAAAAAAAAAAAAAATAGTTGACAGACGAATTCTAGATGAAATAAAAAAAAATTTTCATTCATATTAAAAAACAGAATATAAGAATAATACTAATTAAAAATAAATTAGGTTTGAAAAATAAAGTAATTTAAAGATTAACTCTTGAGTTTTCAGTTCTACTTCCAATATTGTTCGTTGAGAGATATCTTTTAATTCCCAACTTAGTCATGATATATATATATCCGGCTACTATACTCTTATGAGTATAATCGTCTTCGTATTCATAAGTTGTTTTCAATAATACAGTTTCCGAATCGGCGATTCATGCTGTTAAATATTATCTAGAGCATTTAAAATTTCTAGAAATCAAATTTTATAATTTTTTGATATCATTTACCTTACGATCAAAAGCTCACAAAATTAAAAATTTTTAACGACCGGTATAAAATACTTGCTAGTTTAACGGTATAAAAAAATCGAAATATGTTGAATTTTTGATAGAAAATTCTATTCACTATCTAGATAAAAATCAATAACTTCGATCTTAAATTGAAGGATCTGAGCATCCATTCTTAGGATGTCGTTCGATTTTGACCATTCATTTTATACCCGCTTGATGATCTTTATTATGATTTTGAAAATTTACGAAATTTATTTTCTAGAAGTTTTAAATACTTTAGATCATATTTAACGGAGTGAATCGTCGATTCGGAAGCTCCATCTTCGAAAGCAATTTATGAGTTTATACTCATAAGAGTATAGTAGTCCTAGCCTATATATATATATATATATATATATATATATATATATATATATAGTTCGGCTACTATACTCTTATAAGTATAGAGCTTTTTGTACTCATAAATTTTTTACCGTTAGATCAATCCCTTTGACCATTTTTATCAAATAG
Source organism: Ananas comosus (assembly GCF_001540865.1). Taxonomy (NCBI): domain Eukaryota; kingdom Viridiplantae; phylum Streptophyta; class Magnoliopsida; order Poales; family Bromeliaceae; genus Ananas; species Ananas comosus. The sequence continues at coordinate 16,512 of NW_017891399.1, read as the reverse complement.
ATCATACTATTCAACCAATCACTCATTCAACCCTAGGGGGCAACTATCATTCTAACTGGAAATCACTATTATCATAGCCGTACATTTATTCATCCAACACTCGAAAACTTATGAGTACAAAGAACTCTATACTCTTAAGGGTATATTAGCCCTAACCTCTATATATATATAGAGAGAGAGAGAGAGTTGAGCTAGAATACTATCGATAGCAAATCGGCTCTTTTGCCACTCATTTGTTTTCGATGATGGAGCCTTCAAATTGATGATCGGCATCGTTGAACATAATCTATACCATTTAAAGTATTTAGAAATCAAATTTCATACATTTTCGATATTGTTCTCTTTTCCATCAAGTGGATACAAAAATGAACGGCTGAAAATGAATATTCTCAAAAAAATGATGATAGCAGTCTTATAATCAAGATCAAAAGTATAGATCTTGTTTTAAATAGTTTAAAGAATTTTCTAACAAAAATTCAATTGATTTGGATATCTTTACACCGTTAAATGAGAAATCGCCTCATATCGACCATTAAAAGTACAAATTTTGAAACCCTTTGATCATTAAGTAAATGATGTCGAAAAGATTTGAAATTTAATTTCTAAACACTTCAAGTGATATAGATCATGTTCAACGGTGCCGATCGTCGATTTGGAGGCTCCATCATCGAAAATAAATGGGTGGCAAAAGAGCCCGTTTGCTATCGATAGTATTCTAGCTCAACTCTCTCTCTCTCTCTCTCTCTCTCTCTCTCTCTATATATATATATATATATATATATATATATATATATAGGAATTGACCTAAATTTGGGCATTTTATTGTATGTACATATTGTTTGATGTAAATCAATTCGTTACTTTGTTAAACAAAATTTGGGCCTAGCATCGCGCCCAAGTTTTCTTTAACAAACTTATCGATTGAGCTAATGTAGCTACACTTACGTACATAGGCATGCTTACTCTCTTGAATCCATGATTCTAATGTGATACCCAATACAAAACAAGGTTCTTGTTGGGCTCAATCCCATATTGCCTCCATCAGGCTTTGTGTTTTCTAAGCGGATCGAGGCATGCATTTGGAATGAGAAATTTATAACGTTAGATTTTGTGATTTTGGAGGCACTACTCCAAGCTACATTATTAATTAATGCACTCGAGTTCCACCGGCACTCACGGTTTCGTTAATTCAAATGTGCTCTCCAAAGGAAATAAAAGACCAAACACTTACCAATATATATAATTAATACACACACGAGCATAATTTATTACCAGTATTATTACCAGTGCTCAGAATAGAGACTGGCCCGACTGACATCGCCCCCCATTTTAGTCGAAAGGGATAAACAAGCACAGCAAACTGACTCAAACTCAGACTCAAACTCAGACTCAGGTTCGGACTCGAAGCCGACAGACACACATACTAACACTGATATATATTATACCGACCGTTCCTAGCGCAAGTGGTAAAGAACTTGGTAGTTGGTACCCAAGATCCCTAATTCGAATCCTACTTGATTCACATTTATAGTTAAATTTATTTTTAAATAAAATAAACGAAGCGAACATTGATATATATTATGCAATGCATATGATCGGGGACAAATACATGCATATGCGAAAAAAAATGCACGGATCCAGGCCCTCACACTATTCGTGAGCTGATCAGGGTGATTTAGACCTAGTTTAATTAGTAATATGGTAACTAAAAATATTATCTTTATAATATAAAATGTCAAAAAGTTTAAAAGCGTTCACGATCTTTTCTCCTACAATGTTAATTATATAATTACCATTGCAACAGCCATCGGAGAAGTATGTGGTTACGAGGGTTCTTTTATAGCTGGTATACAACTGTAATTTTATAACATAAAAAAAAGAAAGATTGAAAGTATTTTTTAAAATTTTGAACCGTTTATAATGAAAAAGTAATATTTTTGATCACCATATTATTAAACTAGGTCTCAACTCATGCCTTTGATTTAGTAGGGTCTGATTCACTCGTCGTTCGGCACCCGGGACACATCGGCCAGCAGCTAGCCTCTCCCGCAACTTACTATAGTTGCCGCCGTCGCAGTTGCAGATTCTGTTAGCAGACGGCCTTAGCAGTTCATCCACCACCTGGTCTTTGCTCCACCCTACGTAGCGCTTCACGTAGTCGCTAATGGGGCGTAGTGCGGGACAACGCTGCCAGGCCCCACACGACTGACGGCGGGAACTTGTCCCTCAGCAGCGCAGCGGCATAGTACGGCAGCTCGTGGCGCCGCGCCAGTTCTGTGTATCATAAGCGCTAACCAACTATCTCAAAATCATGTACGAAGGACGTATCCATGATATTTAAGAATTTAGCCACAGCACTCGCGAGTTTCCATCTGGCTTAAACCACTTGAATGTTAGATTTATTATTGGGCCTCTTACCGTGAGATCTCTCATGAACCGCGCCTCCACTCAACTTATTAGATTTATCCAACTCAATTCATTAGTTTTCTGAATCTATTATTACGGGACAGACTGTTGAACCTATTTTAGCTTAATAATAAATAGCCAACAAACTCGTTCTGACGTACACTAACCGGGGCGTCATTTGACAGCACCAAGTAGTCGTGCACGAGTGCTGAGTGCGAGCGTGACCCCACGCTGTACGCGCAGCCCTTTACACGGGCCACCGTCGGGATCGGCAGCCTTACAAGCTTCGCAATCAGACTCTCAAACGCCGGAACAAACTTTTTTTCGGGGGTCTCCGGTGAGTCGTAGTCGAGCTCGCCCGAGAACAAGTTGATTGATCGGAAGCGTTGAAATATATGATGTCACTGTCAACTTTTAAACGGCGTACAACACATTCAACAAATTTTAATAAACTTCTGTCAGATTATTCTTTTAATATTTTAAGATGCTAAAAAAAATAATTATTAATTAATGTTTTCCTCATTAATTTGATGTTGGTCTTTGACCTAGCGACGCACCTAATTAATATGTCGATTTTGCATTAAGCAGTTCAGAAATCGTGAGATCGAGGCGGAATTTTTAAATACGAGCCTTCAAAAGTGAACTAATATTCTTCGTTCATTTCGTTTAGAAATAAACTTAACTGAAAATATGAATCAACTAGAATTCGAACTCGGGACCTTAGATATCTGTTGGGAATCCGGTACTCGCCCCGGTGCCGGATTTTGTGAATCCGCAACCCTCTTCGATACCGACTGCTGTGGATCCGGTACCGATTGTTGGGATTCCGCAACGGAAGCGTCGAATCGAGTTTTTACCATAAACCCGTATCCTCAGCAAAAACTGATACAATCATAAAAGAGAGAAAAATCAAAACAGAAAATATGCGGGTAAAATAAGATTCATTAAATAAGAGAAGATTACACTTGACTCCTCTTCTGCAACAGAGTAGCTACAATATGAATCCTCTTTCTAAATCTGTTCTACCCTCCTCTCGTCTTCTATAAATCCATAACGAAGACAATCGTTCATATGCACCCGTGCACTAGGTGCACTCAACTCTTGGCACGCTCTCTCTTTTTCTCTCTCTGATACGGCACACCCCAAGAGGCTCTCTCTCTTGGCCGTACTTCTCCCAAAAAAAAGAGCACCATCAAGAGCTATTTATAAGCTCCACCAAAACGTACCACAATCCTGATATATTTAAGATTTCTACTCTAATTAATATCTAAATTTATTTTAATTAATTCCTAATAGATTTAAATATTAATCCCAATCTAGTTTGGTTTATCCTCTAATTAATATTTAAATCTTAATTTATCTCCAACAGATTTAAATATTAATTCTTATCCAAATAGAATTCAACTACAAATCTAACCAAATCCTAATATTCTCCACCTAGGTTGGATTTGTAGCCTTCAACCGCCGCGTCGAGTTCACCATGCAAGCTCCACCTTGAGCTTGTCTCCTCCGCTCGATGTCGCCGCATCCGTCGCTTCGCCTCTAGCGACTGCACCTCCGCGAACTTTTGGAATCCAAACTGTCTTCGCTAACATTCTGACTGTGCTCCCATTCAGAATGTACAAGTTCCCACGCTTGTTCGCCTCGCACACGACCCAATCTCGCTTTCGGACCCTCATAGCTCCACCTGAAGCCGAAATATTGCAACCCTTCGAGTCCAACGCGCCTAACGAGATCAAATTTCGCTTTAATCCAGGAACGTGCCGCACACCTGTAAGCGTCCTCACGACCCCATCGTACATTCGGATCTTCACCGTGTCGACTCCCAAAACTTTGTACGCCGTCCCGTTTCCCATCAGAGCCTTTCCACCTTTGATCGCCTTATAGGTGGCAAAAGACTCCTTCTCCGGGCATACGTGAAAGGAACACGCCGAATAGAGCACCCACGCATCATCCGAAATTTTAGGACCTCCGGTCGCTGCATACAGCACATCAGAATCGATCATCTCCGACACTGCCGCCTGCGCCATCGCCGATACCGTCTCATCCTGGTTCACGACAGTTTGCTCCTTCTGTCGCTTTAACTCTTTCAGATCATCCTGAAGTTTTCGACAATTGCGCTTGATATACCCTTTCCTGTGACAGTAAAAGCACTCTACCTCAGATAGCTGTTTCTTTTGTTGATATCCGGTCGCCAATATTCTCGCCTCCTTCTTCGCGTTCACTACCAGTCCTACATCCCGACTTTGCGTGCCGGACTCCTGAGTCATCTTCCGCATCTCGTTCGAGAGAAGCACCGCCGTGACCGCCTCCACACTTATGGTCTCCTTGCCATAAAGCAACATGGTCATCAGATGCTCATACGCCGCCGGTAGCGAAGATAGTAATATCAGCGCCTTATCTTCGTCATCCAGATGGACTCCGATACTGGTCAACTGGGCCACCACCTTGTTGAACTCGTTAAGATGCTCGTGTAGGCTTGCCGCTTCCTGCATCTGCAGTATAAATAGTCGCTGCTTCAGATACAACCTGTTTGTCAGGGATTTGGTCATGTACAGATCTTCCAGTTTCTTCCACAACTTTGCCGGTGTCGTCTCGCTGGCTACGTTGTAAAGAACATCATATGCTAATAATAGATCAAGCGTACTCAGCGCCTTCCGCTCCATCTTCGTCCATGCCGCATCTGTGATCTCTGTCGGCTTCGCCTCCTTCCCATTCAACGTCTAGTCCAATTCTTGCTGTACGAGGATCGTCCGTACTTTAATCTCCCACAATCCGAAATTGTTTTTGCCGTCGAACTTCTCGATTTCGAATTTCGTGGCCATTTTCATCGATCTCTCCGGCAGATCGATAACCTTAAGCTCTGATACCAATTGTTGGGAATCCGGTACTCGCCCCGGTGCCGGACCTTGTGAATCCGCAACCCTCTCCGATACCGACTGCTGTGGATCCGGTATCGATTGTTGGAATTCTATAACGGAAGCGTCGAATTGGGTTTTTACCATAAACCCGTCTCCTCAGCAAAAGCTGATACAATCATAAAAGAGAGAAAAACCGAAACAGAAAATATGCGGGTAAAATAAGATTCATTAAATAAGAGAAGATTACATCTGACTCCTCTTCTGCAACAAAATAGCTACAATCCGAGCCCTCTTTCTGAATCTGTTCTACCCTCCTCCCGTCTTCTATAAATCTATAAAGAAGACAATCGTTCACATGCATCCGTGCACTAGGTGCACTCAACTCTTGGCATGCTCTCTCTTTTTCTCTCTCTGGTACGGCACACCCCAAGAGGCTCTCTCTCTTGGCGGTACTCCTAAAAAAAAGAGCATCATCAAGAGCTATTTATAAGCTCCAGCAAAACGTACCCTAATCCTAATATATTTAGAATTTCTACTCTAATTAATATCTAAATCTACCTTAATTAATTTCTAATAGATTTAAATATTAATCCCAATCTAGTTAGGTTTATCCTCTAATTAATATTTAAATCTTAATTTATCTCCAACAGATTTAAATATCAATTATTATCCAAATAGGATTCAACTACAAATCTAACCAAATCCTTACAATATCAACCACCAAGTCCTTTACAACTTGCTCTAGGGACAGTTGGTAAACATATGTGAAGTTTTTTTTTTTTTTTTTTTTTAGAGATAGGTAGCACGCTATCCGCTTCGTTTATTTCATTTAGAAATAAACTTAGCTAGAAATGTGAATCAATTAGGATTCAAACTTGAGTCTCGGATACCAACCACCAAGCTCTTTGCCACTTGCTCTAGAGACGGTCCGTAAACATATGTGAAGTTGGCCCCCTAAAGTTCATTTGTAAGTTAGGTCAAAAACATGAACTTTTAACTAAATAAATGGTATTTTAATGGATGGGCATGGTGGTTTCATAATATGGTCAATTGGAATTTGTTTACATAAAATTTAATAGCTAGTTTATTATTCTACTGTGGTAAACTATTCCATCTAATTTTATTCGGCTGAGCTTCATCCTAAGCCTACGAATGAACTAAAAATTGAATAAATTACACTCATGAGGTAGCTTAATTAGCAACCGTACGTTTCTCTGTTTTGTTTAAAAAATTAATTATGCAAAATATGATAAAGTAATCAGATTGAGATTGAAATTAATATTCAGTGAATAATAAAAATAAATTAAACTTCGGTGAACTACATAAAATTTCACTTAAAGTCCAGCTACCAATGGTGTGATTCATCTTTGCTTTTGATCAAGGCGTACGATTTTCAATCAAAAAGCTAAAATCTCAAGAATTTATATAGAAAGATTAAAAAAATTGAAGTTTTCTTAAAATTCTCTGTAATTAATAACTCGTCGGCACCACCGACATCGTTGGAGATCACTGAATACATCCATGTCGTTCAGAAAATAGTAGATATGACCGATTAGCCACAGCTTGGGTTCACATTTTTTGTGCAGTGGTAAACAATAAAAAATAATAATAATGTTCATTCCCATATTGTACATGTGTGTAGTAATATGAAATTACTATTTAGTCATCTTTAATTAGAAGGTTAAGCATATCGAGAGGGGATCAAATAATTATTTATATTCAACATTGTGGACCTGTTGTCTAAAATTATTGCTATGTGCTGATGGCTAATTTTTGTCTTAATTCAAGCAAAAACGTGCAACACATGACATATATTGTGCAACAATCATATATATATATATATATATATATATATATATAGAGTCCGGCTACTATACTATCGGTAGCACGGAGCGCTCCGTGCTACCAAGTTGTTTTCGATGATGCAGCTTCCAAATCGACGATCGGCTCCGTTAGACTTGATCTACACTATTTAAAGTATTTGGAAACTAAATTTCAGATTTTTTCAACATCATTTGACTAGTGATCAAAAGATCTCAAAATTGACAATTTTAATGGCCGATATGGTGTGTTTGAGAGTTTAACGGTGTAAAACAATCCAAATCCGATGAAAATTTTATAGAAAATTTTTTTCACTATTTAGAGTAAGATCAGTATATCTGATCTTGAATTTAAATCTTTTATCATCATTTTTTATGAGATTTTTATTTTCAGCCGTTCAATTTTAGACTACTTGTTTGATAGGTAAATGGTATCGAAAAATTATAAAATTTAGTTTCTAAATACTTTTAATAGTGTAGATCAAGTCTAACGGAGCCGATCGTCGATTTGGAAGCTGCATCATCAAAAACAACTTGGTAGCACGGAGCCCTCCGTGCTACCGATAGTATAGTAGCCTAGCTCTATATATATATATATATATATATATATATATATATATATATATATATATATATAGTAGGTCTTGCATGTTACTAGGAGTACATAGGCTTTCGTTGTCATGCCCCGGGACCTAGCGGAAGCCTGCCCGTTGTGTGTCCAGACCCGCCATATGCCTACAACATATAAGGCGTTTATAAGAAAGCGATAAATAAAACAATAATAAATAAGTATCTATGAGTATCAGAGCATACAACAACTAGATTCTAGAATAAAGAAGGATATATAAGAACTAATCCACTAACATAAACATAAGGTAGTACAACATAAAATTTCAAAATACAAGTGTCACGCCCCGGGACCGGCAAAGGCCCTCCCGGTAGCGTGTCCAGATCTGCCATATGTCTACACATATAAGGCGTCTACAATAAAAGCGGAAGTAAAAGCAAGGATAGAACAAACAACGAAGTGAAATAACTAGCAACTAATGATATCAGAGCGAGTATAGTTCTAACATCTACACCAATAGTGAGAGAACAAAACAGAAACATAAAGGTAAACATAAGTGATACCGTGCCAGCCCCTAATACAAAAATGGTGGTCTCTAGTACACTGGTAAAACTCTCAACCTCTCCAAAAAGAAAACACGAGAGGTAGACCACCTATCGAACGATCCCCCGGTAAGCACGCTAGCCCGAGGCGACACCCTTTCCGCGATCCCTGGCCTCTCCCTGTGAGGAAGGTTCTGAAAAACATCGAGAAAAAGAGGGCGTGAGAACTATAATTTATAGTTCCCAGTGGGCAATTACTGACCTCAGCTCTTGCTCCACTAGGCCCCAAAAACAAGGGTAAGCAACGACAAATAGTAATAAGCAATAAAAAGGAGCATGTAAATAACTGCTAAAAGAGAGCATAATGAAATGCTAGTCTACCGTGTCTCAAGTAAGCATGATGTCAACCACAATGTACATCTATTTTGTCATTACAATTAAGTTCAGTGGCACTAGTTTAATGTTGTTAACCTTTGTCAATACATGATGTAGAAGTTCTATCATGGCAACCAAGTGTACTACATGTCTCAACCCTATGCTATATGCATGTAAATGTGCTCCAACTACTAAGCCTAACTAGTAGTGAGTGTTCATTCTCAAACCGTGTCGATTTCCATTTCCAATTAGGGACCTACCCAAGGTAGTCCAGCTTGTGCCGCCTAAGTGCCTGTGGTAGCCCGACATTCCTACTCATGGAATGTGTCTGTCCCACTCGACCCCGTAGGCTCCTCAATACCGCACGAGCGAACAATAATCGCATAGGCCAACTCCGGAGTGCCGGCTTGTAGGGAGCGACCCTCACAAGCATGTGCGAATGAGCACAAATGGCAAGCAAGCATAGTCCAAGTCTCAAGTATCCAATCCTCATGTCTCTAACATGGTATGGTCACTAGCATCCCGAAGATCTAGTTTAAGTCATAATGTGAAGTTTCAACATTTGCTACGCCTAGTGCCCCTTGATGACACTTAGGCAATTTGATGTTCAACATGTATTCCAAATCCCTCAATGGCCCTATCCACTAGGTTCACACATGTCCTGAGCTCAATGCCGATTGATGACATTAGCTCTCTAATTCACATGATATCAAATTCGATGCCTACATATATAGCAATTGTTATCTTTCATGTCTCAATTAAACTTATGTTTAAATGCATGGATCATAGCTCATATACTCTATAGAAGCATGAAACCAAAACTCATATAGAATGCTAAATGCAACCAACTCTCTCTCTCTCAAGCAACTCTCTACTATATAGAGGTCCAAAGATCCATTACATATGACATGGGCATTTTAAGCATTCTAAAAATCATAATAAATGTGTTTAGCATGAACATGCATGAATTAATAGTATACGAAACACTTTTCACCAAATATGAGGATTTCTCATATTATAGGCTAGGTCAAACCCACCGACGACAACGAAGCTTTTCGTTTGCTCCAACGGAGGTATCCCCTAGCTTCCTAGCACCCTAGGAACATCAAAAATGGTGTCATCCAATCGATACGAAGAGCGATTTGCTCGATCATTATCCTAGGAGCAAAAAGGGCCAAACTCACCTCAAGAGTAGAAATCTTCTCCTAAGCTCCAAAAGAGAGCTAGGGTTCATCCAATCCAAGCCCAAGGAAGGTTTTAAACCCACCAATCTAGTCTCTAAAGCCCTAGAATCAAAATCCCCAAAATAAACCCTAGGTATCAAATCTAGGGTTCCAACTCAAAATTTAGCAAAACATGGATCAAAGGCTCAAATCATGTTGCTAACCTCTCTAGAAGCTTCAAATCAACCTCCAAATGCTCTAGGTCCCAAGATTTCTCCTCCACTTAGCTCCAAATCCAAGCTCTTGGCTTCAACCATGGTGGGATAACACCAAAAGGGAAAAAGAGAAGAAGGATCCATCAAAAACCATGCAAAAAAAAGGGGATCAAATCCAAGTGGAAGGGTGGAGAGGGTTCCCCTACCTTGTCTCCTGCTGTTTCAAGCTCAAAGAAACAGCTAAGGGGCGTGGGGGAATAAATAGAAGAGATACAAATGCAAAAACACCCCTGCAGTCCAAACTGTGCAAAATCTGCCGCCTTGTACCGGTACACGGGCCCTTGTACCGGTACAAGGTCCACGAAATCCAAACCCGAGGCTCGGGTTGCGCTGTTCTGCGGCATTGTACCGGTACAGGCCCGATGGCTATACCGGTACAACCATCAACATTGTACCGGTACAAGACCATCCTTGTACCGGTACAAGACCTGCGAAAATGCAAACCCGAGGCTCGGGTTTGCGAGTTCTCGGCTCTGTACCGGTACAAGCACAACCTTGTACCGGTACAAGCCCGCCAGACAGCCAATCCGAGAGCTGACCAAAATTCAAATTTTTGGGTTTTGGTGCAAGGCTTCGTACCACACTCCTCGGGACACGTACAGTCGAACACAGTTCAACGACCTACCAGATAATCTGGAAAAGCTCAGAGCACAGCTAAGTCATCCGAACCTCGATTCGCAAAAATCGAGTGTGTTTACAACAAGTGCTAAAGTTATCATAAATTGGTGGTCCTAACCATGATGACGAAACTCTCTACTCTCTACTATAATCAAAAATAGAGGTAAACCCCTAAAAGTGATTCCTCGCAACTAACTAGAGGAACTCTTTGCGCATTCCGACCTCTCCCAGGCGTGGAAGGCTTGAAAGAAAACAACAAACAGGGAGCTGTGACGAACTATAAACAATAGTTCCCATGCGCTATTGCTGACCTCAGCGAAATGCACCACTATGGTAAAAAGCAAAAGTAGTAGTTTAATAATTAATGAAAGGAATACATGAATATTTACGATGAACTCGACTTCACTAAATACAAGTCCTACTCTTACATGAATTTAGATTAAAATAAATGCTATTCTAACCCTGAATATGCATAAGTTAACAATAATGAGTCTATATAACTAGTAAAGTCAATTATTTACTTATGTCTAATTCCACTTTACATTTTAGTTTATAAGTGTCATTCATATAGTGACCCTATCGTGGTAGCTCATAGCTGCGCATGCCTAATACGTGTAGCACATTCTACCTAGAATCACTCCTCACGGCAGTCCAGTTCGGCGCCAATCCCGCACGCGAGCTTATGTCAGCGATGGCTTATTCCGGAGCTGGCCGGTTTTGTGGCGACGCTTCACAACATGTGTGAATGAGCACAATGGCAAGTAGATAAATATCCGACCAAGTCTAATGTCATCATATTAAAATATGGTATATGCATAACGCACAAGGGTATAATTCATGTCAAATGTAGAGTTTAATCCATTTACATTTAATCTATCACTCGATGACATTAGGTTTACTATGTCAAATATAATCGCAAGTCTATATGTCCCTTCATGACATTATGTTTTTCTCTCCTATGTCAAACATGATTTAATATCCATAGAGCATATTTATATAAGTCATTTCCATTGGCAAGAAAATAATTCCAACCTATACAATATGAATGCTATTCCTCATGCATGCTACACAAGCAGCATAATCCTCTCTACCTATAAGGTAATTTCATAAAACTAACACATATTTTAAGCATTCTTAATTCACATATTACTCTAGTATTAGCATGAATATACATGAGTTCTATTTTAGAATAAGAAAAGCCAATATCGGTGGGATATTCACCTATTTCGGTGAGGTCAACCCACCAAGACTCTGGAACTTTTCGTTCGTGCCGACGTGCCACACACTTCTCTTCAAGCTCCTAGAAAATGCTAGAGGGGTTAATGACAAAACAAACGAACTACCCCACATTGTTAAACGCACGAATCAACCCCAAGAATACAGGTAAACTCACGTTAAAGTATAAGAAAATCCTCTTCAAATTCAAAGGAGGCTAGATCACTTCAATCCAGCCCAAGGTTAATTCTACCCTATCAATTTAAGCCCCTAGTAGACTAAAATCAAAAATCTCCAAATAAACCCTAATTTATATTGCTAGGTCATGCTCATAAATCTACTAAAGACATGTATTAAAGAGTAGATTTAAGTACAACTTCAAAGCTAATCAACTAGAATTGAGTTAGGGTTGAAGATCTCCTCCAACAAGCTAATCATTTACTCAGGCTTCTCCAATGTTCAAAAGCAAAACCCATGAGGCAAACCAAAAGAGGTAGATAAACCAAAAATAACAAACAAGTAAAAAAGAAAAATCAAAGAAAAATAGAGGCACTCACGCTCTCCGTCTCTGGTCGCAGCACAAGAGCCCCTGTCCCGGTGAGGGTGTAATAATATGGTATTCATCAATAGCAAAAAGAACCTCAAAACGCAGACTGCATTTGCACTTGTACCGTAAGCGAGAAAGAGTACCGGTACCGAGGCACATGCATCGTTGCAAAGCCGAGCCTCCGGTGTCGTAGAAAAACCACAGCTGGTAGTGATAACAAGTCCGATGCTGTAGTCGGGGCAGTCTTGTTCCGGTACAGGCCCGATACTCGTACGGTATCTCTCGCAAGTCAACCCGAGAGCACCCAACCATTCTTCACTTCAAAGACTTTGGTGCTAAGTTTTAAACTCGATTCTCGGATTGCGAGTCCTAGGTGGAACACTGTCAACTGACCCTCTAAAAGTGTGAACAAGCTGGTGCCCAATCAAACACTCCGAATCTCTTGCAATTCTGCAAAGTCCAGTGTTACATTCTCTCCTCTCTAAAGAAGAGGTTCGCCGCGAAACTAATACTCAAATCTCAAGTTTTATTCTGAAAAAGATGGGATAGTGCCCTGCACCGTCTCATCACTCCCACGTGGCTGTTTCATCGTGTGGCCTCAAGAATCTTCAATAAGGAATATCGCGATTCGAATCTTCTTATCTCACGAGCTAGAATTCCTCGAAGGTGCCTTCAAGCAAATATCCCTCACTCAATTGGTAACACATCTCAAAACGTGAGCGCGGATCGAAGATATTACTTCGAAGGATCCGGATACACTGAAAACATTAGTAATTCCCGATAGGTTGGTGTCGAGATTAGTCGACTACGTACCTGCTACACGCCGCAAAATCTCATAAGGTCCATAAACCGGCTCAAACTTCCACCGAAATCAATTCGAATCCTTATTGGTCGGCGAGGACTTTCAAGAAAACATGATCGATTTCCAATCTGGAAACTCCAAGTCTTATCGACCCTTTGGCAATAAGTCCTTGTCCACTCTGACTGTCAACAAACTCCCCATGACATAGAAGCCTTATCGTAGTTCTGGAGCTCTTTGGGCCTAGAAGCCAATTCTCTTCGCCACGTTTCACTCCAATGATATCGAGACTACACTTCGTCCATTAAAGTGCTTCGAGTGCCATCTTTGATGTTGCTTGATAGCTATTTTATATAGCAAATTACGGCCATCGTAGATACTGCAACCATCACCTCCCTGGATAGTCTATCACTACATTCTACGAAGCATATTCTGCTATGTTGTATATGCCTTAGATTACATCATGATGAGGTGGAATGCGGTCTCGAAAACCAAACGAGTGGCTAAGGCAGTCCTAGCAGCGTCTCCAAAGCTGAGACACAATTGGCGGCTCTCCGATCAGTTACAAATAAAAGTAGTCACTAGTATGAGTCGCACAATCTCCCAAGGTACCTGTTGTGAGCTTCTCCCCTGTCTCAAGTGTGTGAGATAGGTATATAAATCGCTGATGTCGTTTAACAACTATCCCGATCACCCAAATAGCATTCAGCTGCCTGTGAGCGAAGGCATCTTGTGACGCCGACTTCCCGGGTCCCATCTAGACTACTCCCGCTTAGCACGCTTAAACTCTGTTAACTCTCTGGCTGCCAAGCAGCCCAAAAAGTGATTAGCAGGGTAAGAGTTTTAGCCCTATTTTATCTTATATATAGGACTACTGGGGTTCACAATCTCCCCTCTTTAAGCCCTCACGTCCTCGTCAGCTCAGACTCACAGTACCAGGCGATGTGAGAATTCGTCATTCGCTAGTCGTTCATCCAACCCTAGCTCAGCCGAGACATCATCTCACAGTTCGGCTGGTAATCTGGCTTCTGATACCATCTGTGACGCACCCGACTTCCCAGGGGTACCCATCCTAGGACTGACTCGTCTACGCAGCTAAGCTCTCGTACTCTTGGGTCTATGCCACCACCAAAATGCTTAAGCTGGGTTAAGAGTTTAGCCCTATTTTATCTATATATTAGGGACTATCTGGGGTCTCACACATCCCATAACGATCCATGGTGATCTTTTTCCATTTCAAAGGAATAGGTAAACTCTTGAAGTTTTTCCAGGGAATCGATGTATCGGTCTTCACTTGTGGCAAGTCAAACATCCAGCTACGAATGCCAACATCTTTTTTCATCCAGCCAACAATAAGTAGTTCAAATCCTTGTAATTTGGTACTCCGTTAAGCATATGGTGCACTGATGTGCTTCTTGAAGAATATTCTCATTAAGTGCCGATTCTAACGGTAACATGAAATCCGTCCACGTACACTGCATTATTCCTTGATCATCCACAAGGAAAACCACCGGTGTAACCATCACATTTACAGCTTGAATTTTTACAACTCCACATCATCGAACTTCTTTTCTTTAATTTTTTCAATAGTGTATTTGCACGGACTAATGTCATACAATCCAAGGGTGTATCAGATCACCACCTCCATTCTCAACCGATTCATTGGCTCAATCAATGGCGGTTGAGTGCTACAATTATCTCTAATTTTCGTCGATTTCAACTTAGCGCGTCGCACGCACGTTAGCTCTTGCCGGCGTGCAGAGAATCAGTCAGATCATAATTCTTGAGTAGTCTCCGACCATATTGCTGCTTCAAGTCAACTCCTTCGTGGTGAATAATATTTTACTTTTGAATCCAGTAAACTTCACATCGCTCGCCATAGAAGATAATGGCCTTATAACTTTAATCAAGATACGGCCGCCACTCCAAATCTGTGTAGGATTTTTTTGTTCTCGTATAATCTTTTAATTGGCGAGAGCATACCGATCACTCCCGTCCTGCATCAAAATACCCTAATCCATAAAGGAAGTATCCCTATGAAATCACATACTTGCTCCAGAACTGGCAGGGTCAAGATCGCGCGGTCTGTCATCGAGTCCTTCAACTCTTGGAAGCTTCTCTCGACGCATCATTCCAAATGACTTAGTATCTTTGTGCGTGAGCCGCGTGAGGGAGTAGATAAGCTTAGCAACCCTCACAAATCTCCAATTAGTAGCCGCCAACCAATGAAATTCGAATTTGGTGATGGCTAGTCGGTCGAGTCAATTCTTGATACTTCAATCTCGTAGGATCCTACGGCCTAATACCGCTCATGAATCAGTGTCTAAGGAATGCCACTCTTCGAAGTCCCCCAAAATTCACATTTTAACTTTGCAAAGCTCTTTCCCGAAGCACTTGGAGTGAAGATCTTAAATGCTGCCTCGTATCCTATTCATTCGGGAATAAACCAAGATGTGTCGATGAGCACCCGAACGAGCCTGTTTAGAAAGGTTGAACACGATCATTAGATCATAAAAGCTGCCGGGGCATTAGTAATGCTCAAACGCATGACGTGAACTCATAATGTCCATATCGATTCTAAAACGTCTCGATAAGCTCGCAGGTCGTAATCTTAACTGGTGGTATCCTGACTAGCAAGTTATCGTTTTTTTTTTTTTTTTTTTTTTTTTTTTTTTTTTTTTTTTTTTTTTTTATTTTTTTTTTTTTTTTCTTTTTTTTTTTTTTTTTTTTTTTTTTTTTTTTTTTTTTTTTTTTTGTTTTTTTTTGTTTTTTTTTTTTTTTTTTTTTTTTTTTTTTTTTTTTTGTTTTTTTTTTTTTTTTTTTTTTTTTTTTTTTTTTTGTTTTTTTTTTTTTTTTTTTTTTTTTTTTTTTTTTTTTTTTTTTTTTTTTTTTTTTTTTTTTTTTTTTTTTTTTTTTTTTTTTTTTTTTTTATTTGTTTTTTTTTTTTTTTTTTTTTTTTTTTTTTTTTTGGAAACACACTGCGATCCTTGATGTTGAAAAAAAGTCATCATCCCCGCAAACGATACTTGTATTGATCGTGAAATTTATTAAGTTACATAGTCAACACAAACGTGATACGTCAATTTCTACAAACAAAACCGTGCTCCCTCAGGTGAAACACTCGGCGAAGATGAAAACCTTTATGAATAAAATCATTGTAGTTGGCCCTCAGCTCTTTCAACTCTGCCGGGTGCCCTCTATAGGGCGTCTTTGAGATATGGATAGTTCCCAAGGGAACGAGATTTCTAATACAAACTCAGATTTCTATTATGTGCAACCGAAAGCATGCCGCGAAACATTATCGTTACTTTGTACTACGCGGA
>NW_017891398.1:0-18759 GCF_001540865.1 Ananas comosus | reverse complement strand
GACAGTAATGAATGCTCGTCAGTTATAGTGTATAGTATTTACTTACACATCCATGTTGGTGTTCATGTTTATAGTAGTTGCTATACTTCGATTATTTAGTTGATTCATTACTGTAGAAATCATGTTTACATGTTGATTACATGCCGATATATATTATATATATATATATATATATATAATGCAAATATCGCTTTTCCTTTCATTTAGTACATCATGACCCTAGTGGTGTAATTCGCCGAGGCTGGCGGCTTACCCACTGGAAACTATTGTTAATAGTTCTCACGCCCTTTTTATTGTTGTTTTTACAGAGCCATCTACAAGAGAGGCTAGGGATCGTGGCAAAGGAGTCGCGTCTAGCTAGACCTTGCTAGGAGCGTGCTAGTCGATCACCTTACTATTCGGGCTACGGCCGAGGGTGATGTCCACTGTATAGAGAGACTACAATTGTACAGATATTTTGTGTACCCTGTGTTGTATATGAGTCTTTGGATCCAGATGTTATAGTTTTAGTACTTTCTTTTGTACTTATATTTTGAGTTGGATACTCTTGTTCTTTTGTTGATAGTCCTATTGACTTATACATGCTCTGATATCAGGATAGAAATTTTCTATGTTTTCTCCTATCGACTTGCTTTCTTGTAGACGCCTTATATACTGTAGGTGTATGGCGGGTTTGTGCGCGTACCGGATATACTTTCGCTGGTACCCGGGCATGACAGATTATAATGGTATCAGAGCCTAGGGTTGCGTCTTAGTAGACCTAGCAAACCTTAGGCTGGTTGGACTATAAGAATAGGCTCGTGAGAGACGAGGTCTAGTTGAGGTTGTTGTTAGCGAAAGTACTTTGATTGGGTGATTTATAAACTCCAAATGGTAGGAGTTTGGTCGAAATGTGCAATTACTAACTTTGCAGAGTGCCATATTGGCGGCCGACAATGTGACATCGGAAGTTAGTACGCGTTACATTTCATTACTTTCGCTTGATTAGTTGGTTTATGCCTGAAGTAAAGGTTCAATAGTATAGGTTTTATTAATCTATATTTGTTTTTGTGCTGCAGCTCAAGATGCCTTTAACTCGTTCGCAAGCCGTCGGGGCAGCTGAGGCGGCGGATGCGGAGGAAGTGGGGACCTCCGTTACTTCTGGATCTAGTGGGATCCATGAGTTGCAGGATCAGCTCGCGAAGCTGACGAATTTGGTTGCTCAGCAGGCTGCGGCAGCGCGACAGCAGATGGATGCCGTGCGTCGGCAGGAGGACAGGATGAAGAGATTAGAGGATTTACTACTGCGGCAGACGACCGACAGGGAGATTCCTGATCCTATACCTACAGTACAAGACAGGGATGCGACAGTGAGAGCACAGTCACCAGTCCCAGACACACCCCCAGTAGCTCCGAGGGTAGAGCCTCGACAGGAGATAGTTGTACCACCCGTGCATCTGGCTGCGGCAGGGACAGTGTTACCTGAGATGGTGGGGGTTGAGGAGCGAGAGAGGATGATGGAAAGGTTGAATGAGTTTCGTCATTGCAACCCTTGTGTCTTTGACGGGAAAAAAGCTGATCATTGGCTGGTCGAGAAATAGCTGATGCACATGGAGAAACTGTTCTATGATACTTTTGTTGAGGAGCGATACAGAGTTTGGTTTGCGACGCACCACCTTGATGGCGAGGCTTACAGGTGGTGGGTGGATATCCGTGAGGACCCCCGTGTGGATTTATCAACGATTATCTGGACGAGATTTAAGGAATTACTGTTGACAACTTATTTTCCACAGAGTGTGAAGAGGCAGATGGAAAGAGATCTAAGAAACTTGGGGCAGGGGGACAGGACAGTAGCAGAGTATGAGCGAGAGTTCTCCCGATTGCTGCATTGTGTTCCTTTTGTGGTCAGAGATGATGAGGACAAGGCTCGTATTTTTGAGGTGGGTTTGCGGCCTGCGATTTTTAGATTGGTCCAGGCGTCAAACCTTTCTACTTATAGGGAGGTGGTAAACCGGGCACTGATTGTTGAGAAGGGAGCAGAAATTATGAAAGAAAGAGATGTTGTGGATCGAAGCAAAGGAAAAAGGCGAGCAGCTGAGAGCAGTGGTCAGCAACCCTTCAGCAGACCGCCAAAGTATCCGAGGGGCCAGCCGGGTCAGTCGAGAGGTCGAGGTTCGGGTTCAGGTTCGGGTCGAGTACAATCAAAATCCATATCCGAATCAATATCCGTCGGGTTTTTATTTTTTATATCCATATCCGAATCCATATCCATATCCATCGGATATATCCATTTCATTCGGGTTCGGGTTTGGATAAAATTTCGAGTATCCATACCCATTGACATCCCTATTCTCAACTCTTAAAAATTCGTATCATCATTTTATTAATTTCTTGGAGGATTCATGGACACATACATTAGATGAATGAAAATAAAAATATAAATTCAATCATAATGTATAAAATTAAATACAAATTTATATCCTAGAAATAATTCATGTGTCAGCTTAGTTGGCTTCTATGGCATACATCTAATACGGACAAGGTGGAACGGTTAGAAGCAGAAGAAGGCCGGTAGGTGGCCATGGTTAGTGTGAGGGATGAGCTAGATGAGGAGGAGATTTAATGCATTCATACAACGAAAGATAAGGTGGAAGTAAGCCTGAAGTAGAGGCTGAGTCAAGCCGGTGTCTATCAGGGAGTCGTGTTGCATGGAACACGAGTTCCGTAAGGAGATTCTAGGGAACATCAGGAGGAGGCTTTTGGCCTACAAGGCCGAAAGTGCAGCCGAAACTGAATCGGCCGAGATACTAGAAGATGTTGAAGAAGTGTTTGACGAGTCTTTGATTAAGGAGGAGAAGGTAGAAGTACAAGGAGGAGAAGGTAGAAGGGCATGAGGCTTGCGTTCATTAGTAAACATTTACATGAAAAATTTTGGGATGATTTGATAACCTTGCTGAAAGAGTACCGACATTGTTTTCCTTACAGCTACAAGGAAATGGCAGGATTAAGTAGAGAAGTTGTGGAACACCGACTTCCTATTAAAAATGGGTTTCGGCCATTTAAGTAGACAGCTAAAAGGTTCGACCCTAATATATTTCAGCAGATCAAGGCTGAGATTGAGAATTTGCTCAAGTAGGGGTTTATTCGTTCTTCCCGGTCTGCCGAATGGCTCTCCAATATTGTCTCATGAGGGAAAAAGAATGGAAAATTACGTTATGTATTGATTTTTGGAATCTTAATACGGCCACGGCCACTCTGAAGGAGAGTATTCGATGCCGATCGCATATATGTTAGTATCCTTATCTTCAAACCTAGCTCATGCAACTGTATTTTCGGACACTATGAACATATTGGTTTTTTATTTATCTCATATTTTTAATACAACAATTTGAGTTTTATGTAGAAGAAATTATAACTCAACAAGTGATATTATTTCAAATATAAGATAAAAAGTCAATAAATCCACGACACATAGATGTACAGGTGCACTAGGTGTACGCTATAATTCACCCTCTAATAGAAAAACAAAGGAAAAAAAAATGTATAAAGACCCCCAATTAATCTTCAGCAATTTTAGAAAGAGATTCTTGAATTTTTAATTTTGGCAATTAAATCCCTAAACTTTATTAAATAATTTAATAGTCCTCTCTCCTCCAGTGAAGTTACTAATTGAACAGTTGTTTTGATCACATTTCTTGCACATAGTTTTCTATAATTTTGTAAACCTAGTTTTTCTTTTCTAATTCTGATAGTTAAGAATTAGATCGAATAATAGGGTGAATCTTCTTCAATTTTTATGTTTTTTTTCATGTGTTAGAATAGAAGAAATAGATTTCTTCATATTTTAAATCTTTACAAGATTATATGCAATACAAGCTGTGGTCAAACGACAACCTAAGAAAATGAGTGAATTAGACTACTAAGATAAAGCATAAGCTAATTATATTTTCAAAAGAAATAAAGGTAAAGCAAAACTAGGGAGTAAAAGAGATTCAAAAATAGTATGCACGCGAGGATTTACTCTGAGGTTCGGCCCTTTGCTTACGTCCTCGCCTACTCCCTATTCTCAAAACGTTTTCCCACCGCCAATGCTTTTTCTAACAACCACCAAGCTAACATCACTTCTCGTTACAAGTGAATTATTCTCTCAACGAGACTGTTAATTCCTTAAGTGCGTACAAAACACACTAATCACTCTAAAACAAAGCTCACTTGAGAGAGAGAGAGAGAGAGAGAGAGAGAGAGAGAGAGAGATTTAACGATTTAGGCAATATTTTGAAAGAGTTTCTTAGCTCCTTTACCTAACTTTTAAGCCATAAAATCATCTATCTATAGCCATCTATAATTTTTTTTTATAAAAAAAATTAGTTTTTACTGTCATTTCAGCAAATCAATCTCGAAATCGGGCATGACTCAAGAAACTAGGTGCTCAGTTTGCCCCAACGGCCAATCGAAAGCTGCAGTCACAATGGCTCTGTGGGTGATTAGAGAGTTTCTGTTGTGAACCTGAGCTCAATTCACAAAACCGGATTTATCTGTGGCCAGGAGGGCCATTTTCGTTCAGAGTGCCCGAAAGGTTCTTCACCTGTACCCTCATCAGCATATACTATGGATTTCATTGTTGGATTACCTCGCTAACAGGCAGGTCATGATGCAATTTGGGTAATTGTGAATAGATTGGCTAAATCTGCTCACTTTATTCCAATTCCTACAGTTTGGTCAGGAGAAAGACTCGCACAAGCGTATCTTGATGAAATTGTGCGATTACACAGAGTACCTGCTTCTATTGTTTCAGATCGAGACACCCGCTTTGTTTCACACTTCTGGAGGAATTACAGGAGGCTCTGGGTACCCGATTGGATTTTAGTACTGCTTTCTACCCCCAGAGTGATGGACAGTCCGAGCGTACCATCCAGACCCTTGAGAATATGTTGAGAGCCTGTGTGATTGATTACCAGGGCAGTTGGCCACAGTTCTTACCGATGGCTGAATTTGCTTATAACAATAGTTATAAAGCAAGCATTCAGATGGCACCGTTTGAAGCCCTTTATGGCAGAAAATGTAGATCACAACTTCATTGGAGTGACGTGGGGGAGAGATTAGTTTTGGGTCCAGATGTGTTACAAGAGGCTGAAGCTAAAGTTCGACTTGTACGGGAACGTCTACTAACAGCTCAAAGTCGACAAAGAAGCTATGCAGATAAACGTCGGCGAGAATTGAAATTTCAAATTGGCGATCATGTATTCTTAAAAGTTTCACCGACAAAGGGAGTTAAGAGATTTGGTATTCGAGGAAAGTTAAGTTCTCGATTTATTGGACCTTACGAGGTGTTGGAGCGGATAGGCTCCGTAGCGTATCGGCTTGCTTTGCCGCCGAACCTATCGGGAGTGCACAATGTGTTTCATGTATCTACACTGCAAAAGTATGTTTTTGATCCAACCCACGTACTTGAGAGTAACCCAGTGGATACTGGAGAGTGCAATGTAAGAGCACTACCCCTATCTTTTCTCGACAGATTCTTGAGGTAAGTGATTACAAGTTTCGCGGACGAAACTTCTTTTTAGGAGGGGTGAATGTAAAACACTGAACTTTTGCAAATTGCGAAGTTCGAGTGTGAGGAATGAGATGTGGATCTATCCTACAGGTTCTAAAAGGGTTAGACAAGTTTTTTGACAAGTTTGAGAGTGATTGGATTGTTGGAGACAATAAAGTGCATTGCTCCTGCGTATTGGGCCATTTTTGCATTGTGTACCGGTATAGGCATTATGCTGTACCGGTACAGCAAGCAGCAGAGGTAGCAGCTGTGTGGCAGTCAGGCTATTTTGGTCTTTTAGCATTCCATGCTTATCTACTTGACCCAGCACGACCCCTAGAGCTCTGTAGAAGTTGCTGGAGCTCAGAGAAAGCTTCTCCCCCTTCTCCCTCTTTCTCTCTCTAGGGTTTTTCTCTCTCTATGCGAAAGTCGCCGTTTTGCGCCGATTTCACGTCCCGATCGACGTTTGCTGGTTGGGTGGACTTGGGGTCGGCTTTTAAAAGGTAAAGTGAAGTGTTTTTATCAGGGTTTTTATGTCTATTGCTGGGGGGCTGCTGAATGAAAGCTGTAGAGAGGTTTATAGCTCAATTACTCTCAAGTTTGTGGTTTAGTATTCGTTTTTGATGCATTTAAGTTTTATTGCTTCCAGCTGAGTTTGAGAAGGATTCCAGCAGCTTGAGAGGAGTTATTTAGCTGTGATTTAACTACCTTGAACCAGGGTTAAGCTGCTGCAAAGCAAGACAAAGGTAATTAGTCAACTGTGACATAAGTTCAGAACTATATGAAGTTTAATTGAGTAATTGATGCTGTTTGGATTGAATTCTTCGCAGCAGGTTTTTGAGCCTCTTTGAGCTAAACCTGTGCTCTTGGAAGCTGGTTTGGGGGGATATTTCAACCAAGGGTAAGTAGAAATTTCTGTTAGAAAACTGAATTTGTAAGATTTCAGCCCTATTACCTAGTAAGGGAGCGTTTTGACGCCGTTTCGTGTTTGCTCGCAGCAGGATTGCGATCGACCCTTGGATCATTTTCTGCTGATCAGTGAGAGCTTTTGGGAGGCTTAACTTTAGGTATTGAGCTGAGCCAAAATAGGAATTTACGTTGCAAGATAGTACAATTGAGTATTTCGCCGAAATTAGACATTTTGTAATCGTTGTAACGTGATTCTTATGTTTTATGTTCAGCATGGTCGTGGCCTAGTCGACCTAACTCTTGGAATTCATTTGAGCTGATTTCAGCTTAGTAATAGGTGGGTTTGACCTAACCAGAGCAAGTGAAGCTCCCCTATGTTCTATATGTTACTATAGAATTGGTTTGGTTGTGCGCTATTGTATTTATGTGAATGATAAAGGACTTGAATCTAATCTTGACACATTGTTTGAGACAATTGAATGAAAACTCTATGAAGTAGAGAGTAGTCATGCATAAAGTATTCCTATTTAGTTCAGTTGACTAACCAAGTGATAAGAGTATTATGCTTCTACAAAGTAGAGAATAATGACATCCTCTTGACCCTATTGATAGTATATTAATAGTGGGAAGTTTCTAATGCAATATGTAAATTGGCATTACTTTTATATGTTTACTAATCTAATGAATCCTAGCAAGTTTCATTATTTATTATATTGAGAATTCCGATCAATTGATCGAGAGTAAGAACATAGCATGCTATGCCATGATGTTTGAGAGATGTTGGACTATGGACTTTGCTTGCTTGCCATCGTGCTCATTCGCACGCGCTTGTGAGGGTAGCTCCCTACAAGCCGGCACTCCGGAGTTGGCCTACGCGACAGTTGCTCGCCCGTGCGGGATTGGCCGCCGAAGTGGATTGTCGTGGGGAGTGTATACTACCACGAGGCCATTAGGTGCGGCGCAAGCTGGACTACCTTGAATAGGTCCTGATGAATGAAATGAGAGTACTAAATGACAAAGGACAGTAATGAATGCTCGTCAGTTATAGTGTATAGTATTTACTTACACATCCATGTTGGTGTTCATGTTTATAGTAGTTGCTATACTTCGATTATTTAGTTGATTCATTACTGTAGAAATCATGTTTACATGTTGATTACATGCCGATTACTTGTTAGCACTGCATATATATATATATATCATGCAAATATCGCTTTTCCTTTCATTTAGTACATCATGACCCTAGTGGTGTAATTCGCCGAGGCTGGCGGCTTACCCACTGTTAACTATTGTTAATAGTTCTCATGCCCTTTTTATTGTTGTTTTTACAGAGCCATCTACAGGAGAGGCTAGGGATCGTGGCAAGGGAGTCGCGTCTAGCTAGACCTTGCTAGGAGCGTGCTAGTCGATCACCTTGCTACTCGGACTACGGCCGAGGGTGATGTCCACTGTATAGAGAGACTACAATTGTATAGATATTTTGTGTACCCTGTGTTGTATATGAGTCTTTGGATCCAGATGTTATAGTTTTAGTACTTTCTTTTGTACTTATATTTTGAGTTGGATACTCTTGTTCTTTTGTTGATAGTCCTTTTGACTTATACATGCTCTGATATCAGGATAGAAATTTTCTATGTTTTCTCCTATCGACTTGCTTTCTTGTAGACGCCTTATATACTGTAGGTATATGGCGGGTCTGTGCACGTACCGGATATGCTTCCGCTGGTACCCGGGCGTTACAGGGTTGCTCGAGGGCAAGCAACAACATCCACAAGTGAAAGCAATCTAACTATTACATACATACAATGCCTGCAAGAAAACTGATCATTAAACAGATAATCATATGTATGATATGTGCATTCATGCTTTTCCACATTTACTTCGGCTTATACCCAATTAACCCGGTCAACACTTGTTAACCCCAAAACTCACAGCACAAGATCCCATCATTCGGGGAGGCTCGAAGCACTACCACCCGAGGGACCGTTTTCGGGGACCGCACTCCCCGTGGTGTCAATTCCGGAACACACCGCTTGAGGGGGAGCTACCACCCTCAAGCCAAAACTCAATGTGAGTATAATCCAATTCCCAATTTGAAAATGTATAGCCACTAGCTACAATGCCACAATGCCACAATGTCATAACAAGTTTCTACCTTGTCATATATGCCACTCTCTAGGCTTGTAACACACTGAACCTTTGCTAATTGCGAGGTTCGAGTGTTTTATCAGTGTTCCGAATTTTTTCAAATATTCCGGAGGGTCGTTGACAGTGTTCCGACCTATGCCTCGTATCTCGAGAATTGTAGTATTTAAAGTAGCACTAAGGTCACAAAAGTGATGGACTTAGGCTGCTCTCGGGTTGCATTTTGCTCGGCTGTGTACCGGTACACCTTGATGGTTGTACTGGTATAGAAAGTGTACCGGTGACAACTCGATGGTCGTACCAGTACAAATGCGATTTCTCAGCCAACCCGAGCCTCGGGTTTGCGCGTACAGGATTTTGTACCGGTACACTTTCCCGTGTACAGGTACACTTTGCCAGATTTCAATCTGGATGTTTTTGAGGGGTGTTTTTAGAATTGTATCTACTCTATAATATACCCCACGACCCCTTGGTGTTTTCCTAAGCTTGGAAATAGAAGGAAGAGAGGTAAGGAGCCCTCTACTCCTTCTCTTTGGTTTCTTTGATTTATGATGGGATTTTTGAAATTTAATCACTTCATTTTGCTCCTTTTTGCTTCTTGGTGGCTTTTCCACCATGGTTGAAGGCTTGGAGCTTGGCTTGAGGCTTGTTGGAGGAGAGATCACCAAGCCTTGTTGATCTTGAGCTTAGTTGGTGCTTCTCTTAAGGTTAGTAACATGTCTCTTG
The DNA here is from genome assembly GCF_001540865.1 of Ananas comosus. Lineage (NCBI taxonomy): Eukaryota > Viridiplantae > Streptophyta > Magnoliopsida > Poales > Bromeliaceae > Ananas > Ananas comosus. The sequence continues at coordinate 9,467 of NW_017891398.1, read as the reverse complement.
TATTAGATTCATGTTTTTCATGAGTTTTGCTTGGAAACCTTAGAAATGTGAAATTAGGGTTTGATTTGGGAATTTTTGAACTAGGACTTTTGGAGCTCAATTGATTGGATTAAAACCTTCCCCTAGGTGGGATTGGAAGGGTTCTAGCTCCCATTTGGAGCTTGAGAAGGATTTTCTACACTATAGATGAGTTTTGGCCCTTTTGTTGAGTTGGTTAATGTTTAACCTATGTGTTATTCGTAACGTTCGTGTAAAACTCCTAGTTTAACATTTAGGGAGCTAGGAGGCTTGTGGGCACCTTCGTCAGCGCAAACGAAGGATTGCGAGGAGACTTGGTGGGTTTGGCCTCACCAAAACGGAATAAATCATCCCTATGATGGTTTTTACATATCGTAAAATGAAAATGCATGCATATTCATGCAAGATAGATTAATTGTAAATTTTAGAATGTTTAAAATACACTTGTTATGTATAATGCACTTTTGGACCTCTATGTAGTAGAGAGTTTGCATGTTCGGCTTGGGCCTATGGATAGCACTCCTATGTGTGAATTTGGATCATGTTCATATAGTGAAAATGACAAGTGCAATACATTCTTGGACTTAGACTCATCATCAGTATAGTAAGCTAATGTCATAAAGAGACATTGGGCTTGGAATTGGTATAATAAGCTAATGTCATGAAGAGACATTGGGCTCGAAATTGGTATAGTAAGCTAATGTCATAAAGAGACTTTGGGCTTAGAATTGGTATAGGAAGCTAATGTCACAAAGCGGCATTCGGCTTGGACTAGATATGGACTTAGCAAGTTAATATCATAAAGGGGCATTAGACTTGGAATATGTGCGGACTTAGTAAACCTAATGTCATGAAGTGGCATTAGTGTTGGAACAAGATTTGGGTATAATGAGACATAATGCCATAAAGGGGCATTGGACATAATGAATGGTTAACCCTTCATTTCGCACATTGGACTAGACCTATGGGTTGCTAGCGATCATTTTCATAATTGAGCCATGATGACCGGATCGTTGTGACGATGACTATACTTGCTTGCCATTTGTGCTCATTCGCACATACTTGTGAGGGTCGCTCCCTACAAGCCGGCACTCCGGAGTTAGCCTACGCGACTTATGCTCGCTCATGCGGTATTGAGAAGCCTACGGGGGCCTGGAGGGATAGACTCATTCCTTGAGTGGGAATGTTAGAGCTACCACGGGCACTTAGGCGGCACAAGCCGGGCTACCTTGTGTAGGTCCTTAATTGGAAATGAAAATCGACACGAAGTCATATAAGTAATAATCACTACTAAACAGTTCGTAGTAGTTGGATTTATTGAGCTTTTGGGACAAATAGTATACTTGATAGTATTGCTTATTGCATTATAGCATACTTGTTTGCATGTTGGAGCATACTAGTCATGTATTGGCATATTGGACCATGATAGAATAGATGTACACCATGTTGACATCATGTATACTCGTGATATAGTAGGATAGCATTTTATTATGTGCTTTCATTTCTGCAGTTATTTCAGTTATTCTTGTAACGTATCGCATCCTCGTAAACCGTGCCGAGTTCCGTCGAAACGAGCGGAATGCAGAGTCGGACGAGTTAAAGTGCCTTACCATGGGTTCTATAAGTATTAGAACCAATGTATAAGGTAAAGGGACCAGGGAGAGTGAATTTTGGAGTTTGGGCCATTCCCAGAATTTTCTGCTCTCGGGGACCGGTCGCTGGTGGGAGAGACCGGTCCCCGTAGGTTTGGAATTGAGGAAAATGGCTAAGTCCAGAATTTCAGCTCTCGGGGACCGGTCCCTGGTTGGAGAGACTGGTCCCCGTATGCGAAAAATGCCCATTGAAGGCTGCTGTGAATAGTGCAAAGCTAACGGGGTTTTGTGCATATGTGTTAAGTTGGGTGTATATGAGATTGAGGGATGAGCTTTTCTTCTCATTTCTCAATCCTAACCCTAAAAATACATCTCCCTCTCTCTCTAAACTTTCTTCTTCTCTCTTTCCTTCTCTCTAGAGCTTGGGCAAGGGGAGCTTGTGACGGAGTCAAGCTTGGTGTTGGAGCTTCCTATGAGTGGAAGCTAGCTTGAGCAAAGCTTTTGAAGGAAAAGCTTGGACTCTATAGGTGAGTTTTTATGGGTTTCTAAGCTAGGGTTTGGTCTTTTGCTTCTAGTAGTAGTATCTAGGGGCTTTAGTGGTGGTTTCTCTCTATGTTGATCAAGCTAGGGACTTTGTTGGCTTAAATGGGCCAGCATCCTGCCCTGTGGCGGGAGGCCATGTGGGCCGAATCATGTTCGAAATGGCGTGAGGCTGGGTTGGGCCGAGTCATGTTCGAAGTGGCGTGAGGCCAGGTGGGCCGAGTCACAATCGAGACCCGTGGGCGCTGTTTCTGTACGCTTTAAGTGAATTGGTTGCATATTTCTAACAGCTCGAGCTTTTGAGATTAATGGTTAGCACCAACGATCCGACAAGTGGTATCAGAGCCAGAGGTCACGGGTTCGATTCTTGCATGCTGCAAATGTGTGCAGGTGCTGGAGGGGGGATTGTTGGCTTAAATAGGCCAGCATCCTGCCCTGTGGCGGGAGGCCATGTGGGCCGAGTCATGTTCGAAATGGCGTGTGGCTGGGTTGGGCCGAGTCATGTTCGAAGTGGCGTGAGGCCAGGTGGGCCGAGTCACAATCGAGACCCGTGGGTGCTGTTTCTGTACGCTTTAAGTGAATTGGTTGCGTATTTCTAACAGCTCGAGCTTTTGGGATTAATGGTTAGCGCCAACGATCCGACAGACTTGATATGGAGAAGATGATATTGTTGAGGGGGCTAAAGTTAGGGTTTTGTGATTTTGGAGTTCAATCTTGGGATTGATCTCTTTTTGCCCTATTAACGAACGCGTTGACGCGAACAGTTTGACGATCCGACGAGCGATTGCGGAGATATTGGCGAAGCAGCCATTTTCGTACAGATTGCCGTAGCGGGCGGCATAGAGGTCTATACATCAGCGAATTCGATTCGTGAGCTCGTAGCATACCTACAAGGTGGGGGGTGCTATCCGGAACCTTCGAGTTCCCTTCTATGTTTATGTTACTTCATTTTGAGCATATTTGTAAATTCCAATCATGCATGTAGGGTAATGGACAAGTGATGGTTGGTTAAAACTCAGTTGTATGTTTCTAACATGCTTGAACATAGGAATTGATAGAGGACTATGTGAAATATGTTTGTTGAAACCCTATACTTGTGTGAATGTGGGAATTGGACCATGACAATAGTAAATCAAGGTGACATTGACATTAGCGACGAGATTGGCATTGAAAAGAGCATAGCTAGACAAAGTCTAACTTATTGTGGCAAGTGTAGTCTAGAGAATGAGGTAGGTGATAAGTAAAGAACCCAATAGTTCATTGTGGCATCGAGGCGAGTGGCTAGAGTGGCTATACGTTCCCAAAGTGGGAATTGGATCATACTCACATTAGTCTTGGCTTGAGGGCGGTAGCTCCCCCTCAAGCGATGCGTTCTGGAACTGACACCACTGGGAGAGAGGTCCCAAAAGACGGTCCCTCGGGTAATAGTGCTTGGAGCCTCCCCGGATGATAGGGATTTTGGGTTGTGAATCGGGGTAAACCAGGGGCACCCCGTGATGCTTGATTGGATAAAAGCCATGTGAATTATACATCATGCATGCATATGTATCATACTTGAGATTATATATCTGCTGACTATCTTTCTTGCAGGCATGGCATTAGTATATAGCATTAGTGGGTTTGCCATTTCCATTTCCTATGAATACTTATGCTTGGATAAACCTAGTGGGTAAATCGGCGAGGTCGGCTGCCGAACTCGCTGGGAACTTCGTTCTAATTCTCATTACCACTAACCCTGCAGATCCGAGCGCGAGCGGGGCGGCGGAGGATCGAGGCAAGGGTTTAGCGCCGTAGCTAGCGGCCACCGGAGTTACTAGGCATTTTCCTATGTATAGAGTTTCAAATTTTGTATGTTGAATAAAATAATGTAAATCATGTTTTGATTAAATGTAAAAAATGAAAGAGAATGGATGTAATAGTATTTGTATTTGGTTAAAATGTAATCAAATATGATATGTATGGTTGTATGTTCAGTGTAGTAGTTAGAGCTTTCACTAACTTTGTTGTTGCTTGCCCTCGTGCAAGCCTTGTGCAATTATGTTCACTTTGTGTTGAAATTCTTGATTGTACATGTTGTTTGAGCCTTGGGCGGATAGGGGAGGTGCTGTCCGTTTGGCGTCTATCGACGTGGCCCGAATTCGACCAAATAGGTGGAGCTCGGGGCGTGACAGATATAATGGTATCAGAGCGGTGAAAGCAAAAGGTCTAGGGTGGACGTAGGAGCCTTAGGATTGGAGACCTTAGGGACTTAGGAGACGTTAACGTGGATTTGGTTATGCGGAAGCTAGTGGATTGGGTTCTTGTTAATTCTTCTCTAAAAGGAGTTAGAGATGGACTCAAGTGTTTTTTTGCTTTCTTCTTGAGGGATTATGTGGGGTGGCCGGCTACATAATGCCGAGAGTTGAGATTGAATACACTTGATTTGTCATGCCCCGCCCCGAAACCACTACCAATTTGGCACGATTCGGCCGCGGCGACAGACCGCCGAACGAACAGCACCTCCCCTGCCCGCCCAAGGCTCAACCACAGGAATGTGTACAAGAATTACCCAGGACTTTAAATTCTAAATCTACACATTCAACACGGGCACGAACAGTGCCGACGACAAGAAGAGCAAGACGTCCACAAGATATACGAGTGAAATAAAGAGAGTACTTTACTAACTATTACAATAGTTGCATCCTTTACATTTACATCTTTTTCCAAAATGAATACATTTGATCCTCAAAATACATAGCTCTCCAACCTCACCTACATGAATCCCTCTCAGTACATAGGCGTGCTAATGCAAAAGGAATGCTACTATACTACCACGGCCTCACTGATGGTCGGGCGCGACGCCCGTGCCGCGGTCCTCTCTCTGCAGCCCTGAACCTACCACTGGAAATAGAGTGGGGTGAGAACTATCTTCCATAGTTCCCAGTGGGCTCGGCCGCCGACTCTGCCGATCTCCCCACTAGGTCCAAGTGGGCACAAGTAACAACAGGTAGATAGATAGATAGATATGTATCTGAAAGCAATAAATGCGATAGTAGGAAAAACTATGCTACTATGCCCATAATCATGAATATGAATGCATGCATCATATAAAAAGGTTTGCTACTATGCTAACAAATTCGATCCATGTTCGAATAGTAATGTTCAATGACATTTTTAAACCTTTAACTTTTCTTTACCCAATCTGTGGCGAGGCCCTTGGGCTCGCCCATGACTCACCTTTAAATCCCAAAGTGGGGAGGGAGCTTGTAACACACTGGACCTTTGCAAATTGCGAGGTTCGAGTGCTTGATCTGTGTGTCGAACTTTTCCAGACTTTCTGGTAGGTCGTTGACAGTGTTCCACCTATGGTTCGAGTCCCGAGAATTGTGGTTTTTAAAGCTGTGTAGCAAATCCAAAAAGTAGGATTTTTGGTCAGCTCATCGGGTAGCCTTCAGCAGGCCGCGTAACCGGTACGGGTTGCTTGCTGTAACCGGTACGGGATTGATGGCTTGACCGGGTCACGTGGTTGTGTACCGCGTAAACAGACCATTCCCCAGCAAAACCCGAAGCTCGGTTGGCTTTTCGTGGGAGGTGTACCGTACAGCAAATCCGTGTACGCGTTACGCAGTGCAGATTTGGGTGTTTTTCAGAGAGGGTGTTTTTTTGCAATTGTTGCAACGCTATATAAGCCACCCCACGCCTCATGGCTGCTCTTTTGAGCCCTAGAACAGAGGAGACAAGGTAAGAACTCCCTCTCTTGAGTTCTCTTCCCATTTTTGATGGATTTTGGTGGGTTTTGATCTTCTCCTCCTTGCTTTTCTTGCTTCTTTTTTGGGTTTCCTCCATGGAGTGAAGCCTCAAGCTTGGATTCGGAGCTAAGTGGAGGATACGATCTTGGGATTTAAAGGATTTGAGGCTTGTTTTGAAGCTTCTAAGAGGTAAGCCAAGCATGTTCTCTCCCTCTAGATTCGACGTTTTTATTGGATTTCATGAGATCAAACCCTAGATTTTGGATTTTAAGGGTTAAATTTGGGGATTTTCGTTTGGGGGCTTTTGTATCAATTGATGGGATTAGAACCTTTGTTTAGGTTAGATTGGAAGGACTGCTAGCTCCCATTTGGAGATTGTGAGAGCTTCCTTCGCAATCGGTGAGTTTTCGTCTACCCTAGCCCTATATGCTTAATGATTGAGCTTAGCGTCCGTTTGTTTTGACTAGATGAACACTTATTCTTGTACCTCTAGGGTACTAAGAGACTAGGGACACCTCGTTGAGCGCGCAGCGAGGAGTTTCGTTGTCATCGGTGGGTTTGGCTTCGTGGCAAAATGGGGCAAAATGGCCCCTTGCTCTTTCTACTTGTCGTAAATATTTTTAAGTTCATTTCTATGCTAATGGCATTTATATGAATTTTAGAGCGCTTAAAATGCATGCTTCGTGTATTATGAAAATTTCACTATATTAGTAGAGCTATATGAGTAGAATGCATGCATGTGGAAAAAAGCTTATTTTGCAAGTGGTAAATACATCCCTTAATGAGAATTAATGACTAGAAATGCGTACTTGAGAAATACTTATCATGCTTGACATAGAGAATAAGTGTGTCATAAAGGGGCACTTGAAACTAGTAACACTATGAAACTGCAACATAGAGATATATTGTAGCCACTATACACCCGCTATATTCCATGTTAGAGACATGATGACATAGGGATACGGCCATTGGATACTTGACATCATTCATGCTATTAGACATAGGACTTGGTACATGCGACGGATCGTTTGACTACTTGCATTGTGCTCATTCGCACATGCTTGTGAGGGTCGCTCCTACAACCGGCACTCCGAGATGGCCATCGCGATACATATTCGCTCGGCGGATTGGGCCGCCGAAGTGGATTGCGGTGGGCCACGGCTCACATCCTAGGGTGGTGAGTGTTGACTACCACGGGGCCATTAGGCTCGGCACCGCCAGACAGGCCTACGGGTGGGTCTCAGGGCCACAGACCAGCCTTCGGGTGGGTCTCTTCAGATTGGACTTTATATATCTTATTATGACATGTGGACAGATGATGACTTAGTGTACTACTTGAACATTGATTAGAATAGTATACAACGGAATTTTACTATTTCACACTGTGAACATCATGATAGTTGGAGACATTTACTTCATGCATAGTTTGCTTTCATACTTTTGCTATTCATGCTAAGTAGAGAGTATCAATGTCGTAGTAGGTTACATTTTCACTACCTGTCGCCTTTCTACTTTTATTGTTGACAATTGCTCTTTTGTAGCTTTGGGCCTTGTGGTGCATTCACGTGAAGTCAGTAATTGCCCACTGGGAACTATTTTTAATAGTTCTCATGCCCCTGTTTTGTGGTTTACTTTTCAGAGCCTTCGGCAGCCGGCGGAGGCACGGGATCGCGGCAGGGGATCGCTATAGATAGCTAGCGAGGAGCGGTACCTGTGCCTAGGGTGGTTTACTCATCTTTTTGTAGTTGAGAGAGAGTGAGAGTTTTTGTATCCATGTATAGAGACCACCTATGTACCACTTTTAACTCCTTGTATTTGGGATTATCCATTGTACCTCGCTTATGTTTTATTTAGTGGTTTTACAGTTTTATCCATATCTCTTGTTGTACGCTATTAGAACATTTACTATGATGCTCTGATATTCCTGGATGTCCTTTTATTAATTGCTCTTTATTATCGTTGTTTTTAGACCGCCTTATATGTTGTAGAACTATGGCGGGTCTGGACACACGCGCCGGGCGGGCTTCCGCTGGGTCCCGGGGCGTGACAGATTAATTTGGTATCAGAGCCTAGGGTTGAGTCTTAGGGGACCTAGCAAACCTTAGGCCGGTTGGACTATACGGAAATAGGCTCGTGAAGCGAGGTCTATTCGACTTGTGAGGCGAAAGTATCATGATTGGGTATTATGATAACCTAAAAAGTTAGAGTTGATCGGAGTGTTTGGGCTTCTAAACTTCGCGGAGGGTTACGTTGGCTGGGCCGACAACGTAACATCGGGAGTTAGACGTGGATAAACTCTTCTTACTTTCGCATGATTTGGGTTTGCCTTTTGAGCGGGGATGGCGATGGCGTGAGTATTTCTAACTTCGCGCTTTTATGATGTTGTAGTGACGATGCCGATTACTCGCTCCCAAATCTGCCGGGGCGGACAATGCGGCCAAACTTCGAGAGGTCGAGACCTCCGCTACCTCCGGATCCAGCGAGGTCCGTGAGTTGAGGGGCCAGCTTGCAGGCCCTCACACGCGCTTAGTCACGCCAGCAGGCAGAGCGGCCCGACAGCAAGACCGAGGCGGCGCGCCGACAGGAGGCGCCGGATGAAGCGCCCTGGAGGATCTACTCCTGCAGCAGGCAAGCAGCTTCTAGGGAGACTCGCAGGGCCCTACCCGCAGCACCAGTTGTGGACGTTGCTCCGAGAGCAGCCGTCCCCGCGCCCAGCTCTTTCGCGTGCGGCGCCTCGGCCGTACCCCAGGAGAGGTTTTGGTGCACCACCCGGTGCAGAGGCCCGGTTGGAGCAGCATTCCTACCTTGGTTGAGGGGGGCGGAAGCGAGATAGACTGATGGAGCGCCTCAATGAGTTCAGGAGGTGCAGTCCCCGAGTCTTCGATGCGCGAGAAGTGTCGACCACTGGATCGTGGAGAAGTGGTTTGATGCATATTGGAGAAGCTCTTTCGCGACACTTTCGTGGAGGAGAGGGACAGAGTTTGGCTCGCCACTCACGACACTTGGACGGCGAGGCTACCGCTGGTGGTTGGACTTTCAGGAGCACCCAGCACTGACTTGGCATCTATCACTTGGCACGAGTTCAAGGAGCTTTTTCTGGCGGCACTATTCCGACCAGCGTCAAGAGGAAGATGGAGCAGGGATCTGCGCAGCTTGCGGCCAGGGTGACAGGACTGTAGCCGAGTACGAGAGAGAGTTTTTCTCGGCTTCTGCATTGCGTGCCCTTCGTCGTGGGGACGCACGAGGACAAGGCCCGCATCTTCGAGCGAGGGTTCGACCGTCGATCTTTCCGGTTTGTGCAATCCTCTAACCTCCAAACCTACCGGGAGGTGGTGGATCGCGCGCTCATTGTGGAGAGCGGCGCGGCGGAGGTCCAGGAGCAGGCGAGATGCTAGGGACAAGGGTAAGGCCAAGAGGCCTGCGGCTGAGGGTGGGAGCCAGACGCACTCTAGGAGACCGCGAAGCACCCGAGGGAGCCAGCACCGTGGACGGCGGCTCAGTTAGCACAGCGAGGAGGATCCGATCGGCGCGACCTTCCCCGTGTGTGATCTGCGGTGGGTCCCCATTATCCACCAGCAGTGTCCACATC
>NW_017891397.1:0-18767 GCF_001540865.1 Ananas comosus | reverse complement strand
TCGGCTCTCTCTATCTCTCTTTTCTTTATCTCTCTTCCACCCGCGTTCTCCTCCCCTGCCCCTCCCTCCCCTCCCCTCCCCGGTGCGCGGACCCACCACCGGTTGGTGCGGGTCGCCCGGGGTCTCCCAGACCCGCGCCCCCGCCGCCGCCGTGCTTCCCCTTCCTCCTCTTTACCTGTAGCCCTCCCCCCCCCCCCTCCCTTCCCCCGGCTTCTCCCGCCTCCCCCCCCTCTCTCTCTTCCCCTGCTCCCCAGCGGGCTGCGGCAGGCGGCGCGGGCCGACATAGCGGGCGGCTGAGCGCGGCGGCTGGCGTCGGCGCGGTCGCGGCACGGGCAGAGGGCTTATACTGCGGGCGCCGCGCGGGGGCGGAGTGCCAGGGAGGGGACGAGAGAAAGAGAGAGAGACCAGCGAGGGGAAGGGCCCACCATGTGCCCGACCCACGGCCCTCTCGCGCGGAGAGAGAGAGAGAGAGAGAGAGGGGGAGGGCACCGGGGGATGGGGGTGGGGAGAGGGAGAGAGGGGAAGAGAGAGAAAGAGAGAGAGAGAGAGAGAGCCGGGGGGGCCTACCATGTGCGCGGGTGCCCTCTCGCGGGTGCACGCGAGCAGAGAGAGGGAGAGAGAGACTGAGCTCTCTCTCTCCCTCTCTCTCGCGCGCGAGGCCCCCGCAAAATGCGGGAGAGCTCGCCGCAGGGCGGGGGTTCGCTGCGGAGGCGACGCGTGGCATGTTGAGGGTTCGCCTTTTATTATATATGTGATTATATATAATATATATTTTAATTATATAAAATAATATATATTATGTATTTTAATTATATGTATATAGAATTTAGATTATTGGGCCCACAAAACCAAACCGGCAAAATCCTACTATAATTGCTCCCTCTCTCTCTTTTTCACTCGCTCACAGAGTCGCTTTTCCTAATTTTTTTTAATATTATAATATCGTATTCAGCATTCATTCTGTATGTTGAACTATTAGATATTTTTTGTATCGAATTTTAGATAATGTTTTATAAAAATTAAATTATAGATTGCACGATATTAAGAATTTCAAGCGGCTCGTTTAGGGCTCGAGCTCGCTTGACTCGAAGTTAGGCTCGCTCGAGCTCGGTTCGAATTGATTTCAAGTCGAGCTTGAGCCTAAATTTAAGCTCGAAATTAATTTCAAGCCAAACTTGAGCTGAGGTAAGCTCGCTCGAGCTTGGCTCGTTTCCACCCCTAGCTAGTTTTGACTGTGACTCATCTATCTTAACTACAAGAAAAGGTCAGTTGAGCTGTGGAGAGGTATACTACTTAGTAGCTCCTAAATTGAATGTGAAAGTCGTAGTTTAATACAGTTTTAATGTTAGCTTGCAGCAGGTTTGCCGTGAACCATTCGATCTTGTGTAGTTGAATTTTGAGAACTCTCAAAGGTTGGATTTGGTGTTCCAACCTGAACCAAAGTGGGGATTCAAGCTTTAACATTATACTAGGTGAGATTCTAGCCTTAACTTTAGGAATATGTAAGTTTTATATGTATAGGCTTAAGTTGAGCTCCTAGCTGATTTTCGAATCATTGCTAGGATACTTGGAGGCTTTGGATTACCTTCAGTTGTGGAACCGATGAGCGTCGACATATTGGTGGGTTTGACCTTCTCGAAATGGGTGAATTCCCTCTATGTCTCCTTTGACATTATGAGTTAAAGTTACTGCATATTTATGTGAACATATGTGTATTTGATGGAATTGAGACATGCATCAATGTGCATATCATATCAGATATAACAGCACCTCTATGCAGTAGAGGAAGAAGTATGAAATTGCTTATTTCACATAGATCATTTGCTCTAGTAATATGTATTCATGATATGAGCAGCCTGTACAAACAAGCTAAGTATGACATCATTCAAGAGGGAGGAATTGTAAAACCATGAAGTAACATTTAGCTCTATTGGACAACAAGGGAATGATGTACTTGAGATGAAATCATGCAATTCCATGTTGTAGACATAGTGCTAGAACTCTTAGTCTATCTTATATAATGACGTTATTTATACATCCATGTGGAATCGTGTAAGAGTATCTTAGACAATGTTTCACATACTCGTGTTAACAAGTTGGTTATTGTTTTTCCAACTGATAGAACTTGGCATTATGACATAACATGAATATGCATTGTTAAATACAATCTAGTGGAATGGCTAGAATAACCATGATGTATACTTGTATTGTAAGGAAGTGAATTCTCGAAATTCGAGAGTTCGACATCGTCCAGGATCGACTAATTGTCGAATGAGCACCCTTCGGGAAGGCTAAAGATATCCAAAACACAAAAAGTGCATTGGAGTTGAGTCCGCGAGAGCATATACAAAACCTGCACTGGGCTGATGTTGCTCTCGGGGACCGGTCCCTGGCAGGGAGAGACCGGTCCCCGAGGCTGGTGGTTGCTGGGGATCTTTGATGCAACCAGTCCCAAGCTGAGGGGACCGGTCCACGTGTGTAAGGCCAGCGAGAAAAGCCAAAATTTGGCTAAGTCCCGAAAATCCAGCTCTCGGGAACCGGTCTCTCAGACAGGAACCGGTCTCCCGAGGACCAGTCTCTCGGGGAGAGACTGGTTCCCGAACGCGTGATATCTGGGGAGGCTCTTGGGAACCGGTCCTAGGTCGGGGAGACCAGTCCCTCTGGGCGAAAACTGCCTAGTAAAGGCAGTGCACAGGATGGAAAATGGAGGGGTTTTTATGCAAAATGGCATTAATTAGAGAGTATAGAGAAAGAGAGAGCTCTCTCCCTCTATCATTTTCACCCTCCCTCACACTCTCTCTTTCACTCATCTCTCTTTCTCTCTCTAGAGGGAAAAGAAGGAGAAGAAAAAAGAGGAGAAGAAGAGGAAGAAGAAGAAGAAGAAGAAAAGGAAGGAGAATAAAAAGGAGATCAAAGAGGAGCTTTGGACATCTCCCTCTCCCTCTCCTCTTCTCTTTGGAGCTAGCACAAGAGGTAAGCCCTAACCCTAGCTTTTGGAAACTTAGGGTTTTGGGTTTTGAGTTTTGGAGAGGAGGTCAAATGGACCTCTTGCACCATTGTTGGTGGATTAGAGCTAGAGCTAGGGTTCCAAATTGCAAATGGCAAGATGTGAACCCTAGGGCTCCAAAATGGAGTTTTTGGTAAAGTATGAGATTGATCTCATTTAAGGCCTTGTTAACCTAATTGCTAGGTGTCCAAACGCGGGGGCGAAGTCGGAATTACGATTCGTCGAGTGGATTTAAAGCTATCGGCAAAATAAGGCCGATTGAGCTTTGTTTTGGGACCAAGGAGGCCGAGACCTCGTCGTAATGTTCGGCGAGAGGCATTTCTAGAACCTCTACAACGAGAAAAGGTGGGGGGTGTCATCCCGAAGCAACCGAACTCTTTTCTATGTCTTAGAATAACATATAATTTCATCTCTTGCATGTTGCATTGTAGAATTGCATGTTTAACCTTCTCCTTATACTTTGTAAATGGTAACCTAGTGTGCATGGAATGCTAGGTGAATAGGATAGGTGAGGATTGGGTCGGGACAGTTGATCCTATAGTGCTAAAGAAAAGAGGTAAACTTGATGGTTATCTAGTGACTTAAAGAGTGGCATCTAAATGTCTAAAGAACAAACGAGTGGCATTAACGTAGTGTACTTGACACTAGAGGTTTATGAACCTAGGGATAGGTGGAATCTCTTAGAAAATGCCTTGTGAACAATAAATTTAGTAAAGCTAAGTGCAATTGCATGATGGTCAGAATAAATGACTTCCGAGTGTTGTTGGCCCTAGTTCGTAGGGTATCCTCACATGGAGAGGACATAGACGAGTTTTGATTGTGATGTTGGCCCTAGGTGGTAGGGTATCCTCACGTGGAGAGGATAGATCAAGCTCACGGTCTGTTAATCGGGGTGGTATAGCCATCCATATCCTCACATGGAGAGGATTGGTCGTCGAGTACTCTGGAGTGTCGGGCAATAGGGACCACATGGAGGTCCACAGACAGTCCCGGGTTTGGGGGCACATGGAGCTTCCCTACCCAATTGGGATGGAAAAGTGAATTGAGGGCCAACCCAAGGGTTTCGCCACAGATTGGGTAAATGTAAAGTTAATATTGTCATTGAACATTATTTATCGAACATGGATCGATCTCGTTAGCATGATAGTATACCTTTACTATATGATGCATGCATTCATTATACATGATTATGGGCATAGTAGCATAGTTTTCCTTCATGCCTTTACAGCTTTCAGATATCTATCTATCTGTCTACTTGTTGTTACTTGTGCCCACTTGGACCTAGTGGGGATACCGGCGGAGTCGACGGCCGAGCCCACTGGGAACTATGGAAGATAGTTCTCACCCCACTTTATTTCCAGTGGTAGGTACAGGGTTGCCGAGAGAGGACTGCGGCAAGGGCATCACGCCCGGCAGTGAGACCGTGATAGTATAGTAGCTTTCCTTTTTGCATTCGCAAACCTATGTATCTGAGAGTTCCATATAGGTCAGGTTGGAGAGCTATGTATTTTGGATGATTAAATGTATTCATTTTGAGAAAAGATGTAAATATAAAAGAATGCAAACTATTGTAATAGTTAGTAAAGTACTCTCTTTATTTCACTTGCATATCTTGTGGATTACTTGCTCTTAGTTGTTGGCACTGTTTGTGCCCCGTTGAATGTGTATGTTTAGAATTTAAATTTTTGGGTAAATTCTTGTACACATTCCTGTTGTTGAGCCTTGGGCGGACAGGGGAGGTGCTGTCCGTTCGGCGTACGCTTGCCGCGCCCGAACCGCGCCAAATTGGTAGGGGTTTCGGGGCGGGGCGTGACATGTATAGTCAAGCAAAAGTACCTGCATGTGACTTATTTACTCTAAGTAGTGGAGGCTTATGTGAAACTTTAGAATATGTGCCATGAGTTGTATGAACTTAGAATGAGTCATGAGTATGACTTTAGTAAACCATTTTCCTTATGTATAGGGAGTAGTGAGAGGACTCCATGTGAGTATATATGGGTATAGCCCATTATGATGTAAAGAATATGCTTGTTTAAGTTATACTAGCTAATGGTAGAATTATGTCAACAAGTAGTTGATAGTGGCTTACGATTTTGTACTACAGTGTCGACCTTGTATCGAGTTGAGATTCCATGACAGAGACATGATGAAATTGTGATATCTATGCTATGGATTATGCTTGCATGCCATTGTGTTCATTCGCACACGCTTGTGGGGGTCGCGCCCTCCAAGCCGGCACTTCGGAGTTAGCCTAGCGACAGATTGCTCGCTTATGTACAATTTGAGCGCTGAAGTGGATTGCTGTGGGTGATGTTGACTTCCACGGGGCCATTAGGCACGGCGCGGCTGGGATTTTACCTTGTGTAAGTCTCTTGTGAATTGGGTTATTATGAGTTACTTTAACCTTAGACAGACATAGTAGTAAGGATACTTTATGTCATTGGTCGAGTAAACTTAGTGATGAACATACTAGAAGGTTGACATCCTGATTAGTTAGTACCATAGTGACAGTATGTTTACACTCTTGCTACTGTAGGAAATTAACTACATGATGTTACCAGATAGCTCATTGATAATAAGGATATTTTGCATACGGTCTGATATATAGCTAGTTAAACTGTCAATTGGCCTAATTTGTAAAACTTGTCATGATGAACTAGTACATAAAACATGTTAATAAACATATCTAGAGAAGAATATCATGACTGATTTACTTCAGTACCTATTGCATTTACTTGCTTATCTATTATTGTTTACTCATACCACAGTTGGCCTAGTGGTGTACTTCGCCACTCTCGGCGGCTTACCCACTGGGAACTATTATTTAATAGTTCTTACACCCTTTTGTTGGTTGTTTTACGCAGAGCCTTCCACAGCTGGAAAGGCTAGGGTTCCTGGCGAGGGTTCAGCGGCTAGCCAGAGCCTTCTCGATGTTGAATAGATGAACCTCTACCAGTTTATTTTGATTTAGTTCAGTATTGTATCTTGGACTTATGTAGAATGTACTTTGCTTTTACATTGTAATAAGGTTTGGGTTTTATAAGTTTAAACTTGTAGTTGTGCTCCGATTACTTAGTTAAGATATTATCTTTTTGCTATATTGTTTGTAGACGCCTGGTGTACACTTGAGGTAGGAATGTACACGGCGGGTCTGTGCACGTGATTGGTGAGCTTTCGCTAAAATTCAGGGCGTGACAAATATCCTCCCATTTCCAAACGGGGATAGGTAGGCTCTGAAGCTTTCCCGCTGGAAATCGGCGCTCCGCCTTGACTTGTTGGCAAACAAGATATTGCGCCACATAGCATCCAATGTCAGCTTTCATTCCCGGCCACCAATAGAGCACTCTCAAGTCTTCGTACATCTTGGTGCCGCCCGGGTGAACACTATAGCGAGACTGATGCGCTTCCCGCAAAACTAACTTCCGGACCTCTTCTTTTTCCGGTACACACCACCGGTTCCGGTATCGAAGAGCACCATCGGCATGTATACTGAAATCGCCACTACGCCCACCCTCGATGTCGCGCCGCACCTTTTGGAGATTCGAGTCTGCGGATTGTAAACTCTTAATCTTCTCCAACAAGGTCGGTTGGACAACGAGAGCCGTGAGCATAGACGGAACCTCCGAAGCTACAACCTCGAGATCCATTCGCCCCATTTCCTTCCACAGGGGCACCTGATTCGTGATCAACAACGTGAGGTTCTCCGTTGACTTTCTGCTAAGTGTATTCGCTACCACATTAGCCTTTCCAGGATGGTAGAGTATAGTAATATCATAGTCCTTCAACAACTCTAGCCACCGACGTTGCCTCATGTTGAGCTCTTTCTGTGTAAACAGGTATTTCAGACTTTTGTGGTCCATATATATCTCGCAATGCGCACCGTACAAGTAGTGTCTCCACAGCTTCAAAGCGAAGATCATTGCGGCCAATTCCAAATCGTGGATAGGGTAGTTCTTCTCGTAGCTTTTCAATTGACGGGATGATTATGCGATCACCTTCCCGTTCTGCATCAGAACACACCCCAAACCTAGATAAGATGCATCGCTATACACCACAAAGTCCTCACCTTGCACCGGTAGGGCGAGCACCGGAGTCGAAGTCAACCTCTCCTTCAACTCCTTGAAACTCTGGTCACACTCGTCACTCCAAATAAACTTGGTGCCCTTTTGTGTCAGACGGGTAAGTGGAATAACTATCTTCGAGAACCCCTCCACAAACCGTCTATAGTAGCCCGCTAAGACCACAAAGCTTCGGACCTCCGTTACATTCATCGGGCGAGGCCAATCCTTAATTGCCTCAACTTTCCTCAGGTCAACAGAAACTCCACCCTCGAAAATGACATGTCCCAGAAATGCAACTTCTCGGAGCCAAAAGTCACATTTCTTCAACCTCGTGTATGGCTTTTCCTCCCGAAGGACTTGAAGCACTATCCTTAAATGCTCCGCATGCTCCTCGTCGCTACGAGAGTAGACCAAGATGTCGTCTATAAAGACTACGACAAATTGGTCCAAATAAGCTCTGAAGACACGGTTCACCAAATCCATGAATACTGCCGGGGCATTTGTGAGCCCAAACGACATAACCATGAACTCGTAGTGTCCATACCGCGTGCGAAATGTGGTCTTTTGCACATCCTCCGGCTCTATCTTCAGCTGATGGTAGCCAGACTGGAGGTCTATCTTCGAGTATACTCGTGACCCTTGTAATTGGTCAAACAAGTCGTCGATTCGGGGCAACGGGTACTTATTCTTTATTGTGACCTTATTCAACTCTCGATAATCCACGCAGAGTCGAAACGAGCCATCCTTCTTGCGCACAAACAACACCGGCGCTCCCCACGGCGATACGCTCGGCCGGATAAACCCTTTGTCGAGAAGATCTTGTAACTGATCCCTCAGTTCTCTTAACTCTGCCGGCGCCATGCGGTATGGGGCCTTTGAGATCGGCGCCGTCCCGGGAATCAAGTCTATAACGAACTCGATCTCCCGATCCGGCGGCATCCCCGATAACTCCGTGGGAAACACATCCGAAAATTCCCGCACCACCGATAAATCCTCTAATTTTGGCACCACTCGGTCCACCTCCACGACGGTCGCCAAAAATGCCGCGCAACCGCCGCTGACCAACTTCCTAGCTCTCGTCGCCGATACTGTCGCGACGAAGCAAGAACTCCGACAAGCTCGGTAAACGAACTCCCTCTGTCCGGGCTCCCGAAAGGTGATCAATCTATTCTTACAATCGATCGTGGCATAATACTTGGAGAGCCAGTCCATGCCCAAAATGACATCATACGCCTCCAATTTAGTGAGTTCCAACATCCGAATGGGCATTATCCAATCACCCACTTGCACCGGACACGACGAGCACTCCATGTAGGTATTAAATGACGACTCGGGACCTTCGACTTGCCACTTACCACTCGCTTCTATGGGTATGTCATGCATACGTGCAAAAGCTCTACTAATAAATGAATGCGTGGCACCCGTATCGAACATAGCTCTGGAGCGAACTCCATTGATTAGAACCATACCTGCCACCACATCAGGCTCCTCGGCTTGGGCAGGCTCTTCGGCATGGGCCTGAGCGGCGAATACCCGTCCGCTCGGCGCTGATCGAATCGCCTCCGGCTGGCGCGGCGCCAGTGCGCGTCCCGCCGATACAGGAATATACGGGGCCCCTCCTTGATAAGGCGAGGGCGCTGGAGTCGATGCGACCGACGGAGTAGACGAGGCCCTTGCCGGACAATCGCGGCTAATGTGTCCTTCTTGTCCACAATTAAAGCACCGTCCCTGTCGTTGCCTACATTGCGGTGCCCGATGGCCTCGATCTCCACAGATAGGGCAACGCTGCGGCCCACGGCCCCACGACTGCGACCGCGGATGCTTCGGGGGCCTCCTCGAACTCGACTGTCCACCCGAACCGCCGCCCGATCGCTTCTTCCCCTTGTCTTGGGATCCGGCCAACAACTCACGCTCCTCCCGCACATGGGCATCTCCATGCTCTGCCCACAGCGCCTTGTTGAAAACCTCGGCGAAGGTCGTGAGCTGGAATAACTGCACCGCTCTATATATCCATGGCCGAAGTCCTCGCAAGAATCACTCGGCCCGATCCGCGTCGTCCTTGACCACGTCCGGGACGCAGTCTATAATGTGGGAGAACTCCTGTTCGTAGTGCACCACCGAGCGATCTCCCTGCCTCAACTTACGAAACCTTTCCTTCAACTTCCGCTTCTCGGTGTCGGGGAAGTAATTTCCGAACATCTCCTTCTTGAACTCCTCCCAGAGCATTGGTGGAAGATCAAAGGGTCGATCCCGCTTCAACCGCTTCCACCACACCTTCGCCGCCTTGTCGAGGCAATGGGTGGCGAAAGGCACCTTATCTTTCTCCGGGGTGTATAGATCCTCGAAGAGAGTCTCCATAGAGTCTATCCAAGACTCCACCACCGACGGCTCCACCTTCCCTCCTTCAAAAGTTGGCGGTTTGAACTTCATGAACTTCATCAGAGCCGTCAGCGCACGCTCCCGCTCCACTTCGTCGGCCGTCGTATCGAGCGTCGTCGAACCCGACGCTGTCGGAGGCGCACTTGTCGGCGGGGGGACCGCCGCCATCGGAACCGCCGCTATGCCCTCACCCTCGGCCGCTACCGGCGTGCGTGCCGAAGGTGTGGGCGGATCGCGATCTCCTGCCACCGTCGCGGCCGCCGCCGCTGCCGCTTGCCGCTCCACAACTTCCTGGAGCTGCTCGAACCGAGCCTCCTGGCGCTGCATCGCGCCCAACATTGCAGCGACCTGCTCCCGCAGCTCCTGCACTTCCTCCGATCTTGGCTGCTCGGGCTCCGCAGAAGGCGGTACCGGAGCAGACCTACGCGCATAACGCCTTGGGGACATTTGCTCCTGAAAAGCAACAACTCGGTTAGTTTTCTCAATCCGATAACTTCCTCAACGTTCGCGAAACTAAATGACTCAACAACGAAATCGGGCGGAAGCTCTCAAGTGCTCCAGTTTTGGATTCTTAGCGTTGCGTCGTCGGCCGCCGACACAACCACTACGAGCCAAGAACTAGTGTCACTTGGATCAGTCTCTATTTATGGCTAGAGACACAACATCAACTTTGACCCAATAAATCAACTCTCGCCACCGCCATGGGTTCACGTTCACTCACGTCCCTATAACCTTAGGGTTTGCCAACCTAGGGTCTCCTAGGTCATCCTAGACTCTCTCTTTACTTGCTCTTAATTGCTCTGATACCACTTTATCTGTCACGCCCCGCGACCGCTACCAATTTGGCTCGGCCCGGGCGCGTCGAACAGATGCCGGGCGGACAGGACCTCCCCTGTCCGTCCAAGGCTAACCAACGGATCATGTATAAGAATTTACCCATGAATCAATTCATAAATTCACGATCAAGAAGCACCACTAGTGCAATAACCAAGAGCAAGATACGAGTATAGAAAACATACAAGTACACAAGAGAGAATAGCTATCTATTACATTCAGTTGACATAATATACATGTAATTGCATCTTTTACATTCTTCCAAAAATATAAGTACAATCACTCGAACCTCACCCTATACATCATCTACTCTCCAATACCAAAAAGGGGTGATAGCTAATACAAAAGGGAGGTAGCTAACGCGACTAGAACGCCGGGCCCTTACCGCGATCCTCACGCTCACCGGGGACACCCGAACTGGAACCTGTAGTAAAATGGGGGGGGTGAGAACTAACTTCCTTAGTTCCCAGTGGGTTCGGCCGCCGACTCCGCCGATCTCCCCACTAGGTCCAAGCGGGCATGAGTAGATATCGATAGATAGGTAGATAGATAAGGAAAGCTGTAAAGAAAGGAAAGCAAGCTACGCTACTATGCCCAAATCATAGATACATGGATGCATGTTCAATGAAATGGTAAGCAACTAACCTGTAGTCATGCCAAAGGTAAAGCTATGTACTTGTTCATCAATGCCATTTACTTGTTCTTTAATCTCGTGGCTTCCCTGAAGGAGCCTACCGCTCACTAGCCATCTCGAAGATAGGGAGGGTCAACTCGCACTACGAACCGAGACCGTCTGCCGGGGCCTAAATAGGCAACCTTTGGGACCCAAAATAGGCGATCACACGTGACCAACATCCGGAGTGCACTACTTGTGTGGGGCTTCCATCACAAGATTTAGAAACAGACCGTGAGCATGATCCAATCCTTGTCTCGAGAATACCCTATCCTCTAGGGTTACAATCAATATATAGTCCATAGGTTTCGCATACACTACGACTCATAGGTATCATTGTTCTTTTGCTTACTATCAACCAAATGCCACTCGTTTATTTGTTTACTATCGACTAGATGCCACTCGTTCATTGTTCATCATTTTCTCTACATTATAGGATTCACAAGACTCGACCCGATCCTCACCAATCCTCTACATCCAGTATCCAATACATGCTACGATATCATCAAGGAAGGAATAAGGAAAGGCAATGCATAATAATCCTATAATGCAATAATACAAGATGCAGAATCGAAATGTACTAAGACATAGGAGGGAGCCCGATTGCTTCGGGATGGACACCACCCACCTCTTGGCGATGCCGCGATAGTAGAAAGCTCGACGTTGCGGTTCTTGCACGCCGCTTAAACTCCTCGGGGCAAAGCGAGCCCTCGAGTACCCGATTCGGCGATAACTCCGCACCCGCTCGTCGGATCGGCAAACCGTCTTCGCCGACGCGTTTCGAGACCTAGCAATTTGGTTTACGACCTATTAAGATAGATCAAAACCCTAAATCTCCCAAAATCCCAATCCGTGCCCTAGAATGGCGACGAGAGGGAAATCCATGGTGCGAGCTCCGATTTTGAGCTCGAACCATCTATTTATTCCTAATAGGTTCCATTTGAATCAATTCTAAACCATAAAAACCCAAAACCCTAGAATTTCCATTAAAGGGTTGGAAGCTTACCTCTAACCTAAGCTCCAAGCTTGAGGGAGAGGGACAGAAGATGACTTTCCTCTTCTTCTTAGTCTTCTCCTTCTCTTTCTTCTTCTTTCTTCCCTTCTTCTCCTTCCTCTTCTTCTTCTCCTTCTTCTCTTTCTTTTCTTTTCTTTCCTAGATAGAGAGAGAGAAGAGTGAGAGAGAGAGAAAAAGCAGCTGAGAGGGAGAGAGAGGGGTCCCCCACCTCTAATAAAGACCATTTTGTAGTTAGCCCCCTCAACTTTTCATCTTCTGATTCAGCCCTCTCTGGGCATTTTCGCAGTGAGGGACCGGTCCCAGCTCGGGAAGACCGGTCCCCGAAGGCTGCCACTTCGAGCAGAGGGATTTTCGCGTTCGGGAACCGGTCCTTGCTTGAGAGAGCGGCCCCTGGGAGACCGGTCCTTGTCCGAGAGACCGGTTCCCGAAAGCTGAGTTTTCGGGACTTAGCCAATTTTCGGCTATTTTCGCTGGGCCAACGTTCGGGAACCGGTCCCTGCCTGCCAGGGACCGATCTCATCAGAGACCCCCCGCAGCCCAGCCTGATGGAACCGGTCCCTCCCTGCCAGGGACCGGTCCCCGAGAGAATTTCTGCTCTAGTGCAGATTTTGCACTGGTGCTCCCGCGGACCCTTCTTTAATGCACTTTATGCATTATAATCACCTTCGGACTCTCCGAAGCCTACGCACTCGACAACTAGTCGATTCTGGCCGAAGTCTAATCCTCGAGTTTCGAGAATTCACTTCCTTACAATGACCCTTCGGCTGAGAGTGTCACGCCCCACGACCAACCGCCTATTTGTACCGGGTCGCGGCGCCGACGACAGACCGCCGAACGGACCGGGAATTCCCCTGTAGGCGGACAGAGTCTCCCCAGTACGTCCAAGGCGTCGCAATCCAAACAATCAACGAATGTTCCAACAAGGAACGGATATCAATCCAGATTGCATAAGGAAGTATCAAATACATAATCTACTTGCTATTACAAGCATTCAATTAAATACATCTCAGTACACCTCAAATCAGTTTACATTCTACTTCCGATTACAATCACAATGTATTACATCATTTATTTTACAAGTTTGGTACATCTTGATTCTAGCCTTCTAGACCCCTAAGCTAGACTGCCTCAGGGCACTGCTACCTCGGTCTCTGTGGTGGGGCGCTATCTACTGAGCTACGCCCTCGCCTCGCGCCGCCGCGCCGCACACGAACGACCTGAAAACCCCAAAACAACGTGGGGTGAGAACCAACTCCATGGTTCCCAGTGGGTACGGCCACCCAAGGGAAGAGCTCGACCGATAGGTCTAAGTAGGCCCTGCAACATGTCAGTTCAACAATATACAATGCGAATATATTCAATTGAAATACATGTCAGGCCTAACAATATGCGAAATGAAAATCATGCATCTAAACGCCTTTCTAGTAGATTACTTGATTCTACAGTTACTTAGCTACTTTAGCTTACATTTTTACTCTAAGGTCTCTATTACCTTAGCTCAACCTCTATCTCTCGCTCATAAGGGTTCATCTACCCTATAATAGCTAACCACCCGACTCGGCTTCGAGTCAATCATCCGCGGATAGCCTGCGCGCTGGCTGCTCAACAGCCTACCGCTCTCAGCCCCCTAGCGGCGAAGTCGTTGCACACGCTAAGCTCGGCTCGAGTAGCACGACCTGACCATCTGGTGGCGATCGCGTAGCTCTTACCCAGCGTGGGCTCGAGACATGACATACCGTCTGGCGGCGAACGGATCGCATCACACCCAACAACGGTCATGTCAGACTCAGCCACCTGGAGGCACCCGCATCGTACTTACCCAGCATGGCATCAGTCTGCTCTGGCGGCCTGATCCTCAATGGCTTAACCATCCTGGCGGCGAAAACGTCGCACAAACGCCACGGCAATGGCTCAAGCCCCGGGCGGTGATCTCCACGTGGTCACGCCCAATCTACCCACAGTACCAAGCTCGGCGGCGAAGTCGTCGCACACACGCCCTAGCTTGTACTAGGGACATCAAAAGTCCTGGGATTCCAGAATCCACTTTCCACAGGTCGAGGGTTCATAACCAACCCTATATTATCGACCTATCTCATCCTAGTGGCTATACCACTATGCTCATCAACCTAGGTTCCAATACTCTAGGTTCTATGTCCATGTCGCTTAACCTAGGTACACTTGCTAGGTTCTTGTCCTCTTTGCCTAGATGTCTATTTCTAGGCTTACTACTTCGACCTAGGTTTACTATCACTAGGTTCAATGCCACACACCTAGATTGTTCGACTCTAGGTTCACTAACACTAGGTTAGATGCCACTCGATCTATCTGACAACCTAGTTGTCCAATCCACTCTATTTACACTAGAGCTATCATGTCACTTACTTAACTCTTATGAGGCTACTTTGCATTCTCCACTTTAACTAGCATTATATACATGCTATGCTCATTATGCTTTCTATGCACCATTATTTGACATGCATTTACACTATGCATTATTATCATCATGCATTCAAATTACTTAGCCCTTACCTTATGCATATTTACTAATGCATCATTTAGCCTTGTCTACATGCACATGCTTCAACCAGTTATTACATTGCTAAGACATAAAGGGCGACCTAGTCGCTTCGGTAAGCACAACCCACCTTAGATAGCTTTTCCGATTGCTCGTCGACACTTGCAATCGGCCTCCCGCGGCACTCGGCACCCGCTAAGGCCCGATCTCACAGTGGTTCTCCAAGAGCGCGTCGCTTCGCCGTTTCGAGAGCTAAGGATTTTCGCCTTGCTGCTACGGTGCTCGGGATCCGATTTCACGATTTTACGACGTCGCCTCGGCCCTCTCGGCGAACCCGAAGCCTAAACGTCCGTTTCTTTAATAACTTCGCAACGGCTTGTCGGATTGCCGAACCGACTTCGCCAACGTGTTTCGTTACCTACCAATTAGGTTTACAAGGGGTCAAATGAGATCAATCCCATCTATTTACAAAAACCCCACTTTGATGCCCTAGATGCCATTATTGCCAAATCCACCAAATCGATCTATGATTTGGGGTGAGATCATCTAAATAGCATGCTAGGGTACCACTAAATCCATTTCTAGGGTTTTAGAACCCATCTCAAAGAAATCACCATGAGAAGCCATGAAACTCACCTCTCCAAGAGCTCCAAGGAGAAGAAAAAGACGAAGAGGATGACGATGGCGACGATCTCCTGCATCTCCTCCATCTTCTCCTTCTTTTTCTCCTCTCTTTTCCTTTTCTTTCTTTCTTTCTTTCTCTTTTCCTTCTTTTCTCCCTTGCACGAACAGAGGGAGAGGGAGAGGCTAAGGGAGTGTGAGAGAGAGAGAGAAATATCCCTCTCTAATACCCTCTCACATATTGTAACAATATCCCTAAAGGCCCCTCAACTTTTCGTCTCTTACACAGCCCTCTCTGGGCATCCTGCGCGCGGAGGGACCGGTCTCCCCGACCTGGGACCGGTCCCCGGGGCCTTCCCCCGCGGACACGCGTTCGGGAACCGGTCCCTCCCTGAGAGACCGGTTCTCGGGAGACCGGTTCCTCTCAGAGAGACCGGTTCCCGAGAGCTATACTTTCGGGACTTAGCCGATTTTCGGCTCTTCTCACTGATGTGGCAGGCTGGGACCGGTCCCTCCTCTGCCAGGGACCGGTTGCATCAGCAACCCCACAGCCTTCGGCTGATGGGACCGGTCTCTCACCTCCAGAGACCGGTCCTCGAGAGCAACTTCAGTCCAAAAATGCTATTTGCATTATTTGCTCTCGCGGACTCCATTTTAATGCACTTCTCGATTCTCGTGGATCCTAAGCTTTTCCGAAGCTTATCCATTCGACCATTAGTCGATCCTGGACGAAGTGCAACCCTCGGACTTCGAGGATTCACATTGTTACATTCTCATATCAAGGTCATCAACAATCAAATGCCACTCATCATAGTTTTCTAACTAGATGCCACTCGTCATTTAGACTCATCATCAACACTAGTTACATCATACTAGTTCTTTAGCAACATAAGTATTAATCATCTCATATAGGGTCTAGATTCTCAACATATAGTTTTCATGCATACTAGATCATGGATCAACCAACAAGATATATAGCTACTAGCATGCAAATATAAGCAACAACGATCATCTTCTAACCCTATATGTATATGCACAAGATGCAATTTGATCAACATTAAACTTAGACATAGAAGGTAGCCCGATTGCTTTGGGATGGTCACCACCCACCTTGTGGTAGTACCGTAGAGCTAAGAAACGTGTTCTTTCGCGATCTCTTTCGTCGCTTCAAATCCTCGGGCCAACCCAAACCCTAGAGCACTCAAAACGGCGATATCTCCACGCTCACTCGCCGGATCGACGAACCGGCTTCGCCTCCGCGTTTGGGAGCATAGAAATTACGTTTCTAACCCATCAAAAGAGATCAATCCCTTACATTTCCAAAAATCCCAAAATCAAGCCCTAGGTTTAACACCCATGGAAAGCAATGGTTTCTAGCTTCATTGTGAGCTAAATCCATATTCTTAAAGCTCATTAGGTTCCATTTGAACCCTCAAAACCAACAAAAACCTCCCAAAACCCTATATTCACAAGTTAGGGTTGAGGCTTACCTCTAGGGTTTGCTCCAAAGCAAGCCCTAGCTTGAGAATGAGGAGGGAGAGAGCTTCACTTTCCTCTCCTTTATCTTCTCCTTCTTTTTCTTCTTCTCTTCTCCTTCTTTCTCTCCTTCTTTCTTCTTCTCCTTCTTCTTGCGGTTAGAGAGAGAGAGAGCTAAGTGAGAGAGAGAGAGAGGCTGAGTGAGCGAGAGGGATCGGCTGAGGGAGAGGTGTCTTAACCCTCTATTGTAACAAAATCCCGAAAGGCCCCTCTATTTTCTAATTTTCCAAACTGACCCTGCTGTTCGGGTGCCCTTGTACCGGTACACGGGTTCTTGTACCGGTACAAGGCCTGGGTGACAGCCAAACCGAGCGCAAACCCGAGAGCTCGGGTCTCGGTTTCGTCGGGTTTGTACCGGTACAAGCCTCTTGTACCGGTACAGCACCTGGAGCCCTCAAACCCGAGAGCTATGCAGCCTGGTTGCGATGGCTGTACCGGTACAGCCATCACCCTTGTACCGGTACAACAGCTCCAGAATGCTGTTTTCAGCTTCGTTTCGGCTCTACTTCGCGCCGATCGATGTCAACACCATTCCAACAACTTTGGAACTCATTTTCGCTCTTCCAAACTTGTTGGAATGCCGAATGGAACTTGTCCAAACCGTTCAATCGCCAACTTTGGCCCATTTGGCCAAAGTTAGCCAATATCGTCGAATTTCGATATCTCACAAAGGGTGTCAATGCAACAATGTCGCAGAAGAATATCCCACAACTATGAATGCATCAAGTGACTTCATCAAGTCTCAACATAGGATAACCAACTACTAGTATGTCCATCTTTTATGTATGCATCCACTAGTATCAAAGGGTATCAACTCACTAGTTTGTCTAACATAATGTCAAGTTTAATTAACTTTTGAATATCATAATTCAATTCAAAAGGACCTACACAAGTGTAGTTCGGCTTGCGCCGCCTAATGGCCCAGGGTAGTCCAGCATTTTCCCTCTAGGAATGTGACTGTCCCACGACGACCCAATAGGCACCCAATCCCGCACGGGTGAGCATCTGTCGTATAGGCCAACTTCGGAGTGCTGGTGTCACGCCCCAATCCCCGCCAATTTGGTCGGGTTCGGGTCATGTCAACAGACGCCGAACGAACAGAGCCTCCCCTGTCCGTCCAAGGCTCTAACCACATGTATAATAAGGCAATCGAGCAATGAGATTAGCAATTATAAAAGGCTTGCACGTGGGCAAGCAATAATGGAAGCGGAAGCTCTATTCTTTCATACACAAAATACATATTACTTGATTGCTTTTGCACCAAATAAAAGAAAACCGAACTATTACATTTCTTTTTCCTTCCATTCATAATTCTTTTTTTTTTACATTTAGTCATCCACCGAATTATATCATTGTTTACAACTTTACATTTCTAATCAACAAAATAAAGTTGATACATGTATACCAAAAGGGGAATGACTACTATGAAAAGTCCGGTGGCTGCTATCTACGGCGCTAAACCCTTGCCTCGGTCCTCCGCCGCCCCGCTCGTACTAGGACCTGTAGGGTTAGAGGTAATGAGAACTAGAACGAAGTTCCTAGTGGGTTCGGCAACCGATCTCGCCAACTTACCCACTAGGTGTCACGACCCGCGATGTGAGGAAGTGAATTCTCGAAATACGAGGATTTGACTTCATCCCGAATCGACCAAGGGTCGTGTTGGTGTACTTTGAAAAAACCAAAGATATTAAAATCACCAAAAGTGGAGTGAAAACGAGTCCACGAGAGCAAACAGTGCGAAATCTGCACTGGAGCAAAATTGCTCTCGGGGACCGGTCCCTGGCAGGGAGAGACCGGTCCCATCGGCTGGTGTCGCGGGGGTTGCTTGAGGCAACCGGTCCCTGGCAGTAAGGGACCGGTTCCCGAACGTGATCCCAGCGTGAAAAGCCAAAAATTGGCTAAGTCCTGAAGTCCCAGCTCTCGGGAACCGGTCTCTCAGGAAGGAACCGGTCTCCCGAGGACCGGTCTCTCTGGGAGAGACCGGTACCCGAACGCGTGACCCGAGCTGAAGCTCTCGGGGACCGGTCCCAAGTCGGGGAGACCGGTCCCTCCGCGCGCAGAACGCCCAGGGAGGGCTTCGCACAGAGTGAAAAGTGGAGGGGCTTGGATGGATATTGTTACATTAG
>NW_017891396.1:0-18794 GCF_001540865.1 Ananas comosus | reverse complement strand
TTCAACGAGCTATTGGATCGCTTATGAATGGAGTCCGATATGCGCGAAAGCACGCTATATCGTGTGGCTTATCGGAAAACCGGACGTTACTATTCATTAAGTGATAAATATAATCGCGTAACGTTCTCATTCGTACTATGTATTCTCCTGGAACTTGAGATGTCTTTACAGTCCACTCCTGTGTAATATGATCTAGAGTATTATAGACTTTGGTGATCATAATTTCGGTGGAATTTTTCGAAATAATAATCAGTCAGTCAGATGTCGTTTTTTGTTATATTTAACGGTTCAATTTCGAAGCGACGTCCTAAAGAGATGATTGGATCTTTCTCAAGATAGGAGTTATTGATCTTTATTTATGTAGTGATAGAGTTTTCTATCAAAGAATTACAAATTTCGATTTCTTTTACACCGTTAAAATAGCAGGTATCCCATACCGTCTGGCTTAAAAATTATCAAATTTGTGACTCTTGATCGTAGGTGAAATGATTATCGAAAATTATAATTTGGATTTTCTAGAAGTTTTGAAATAAGTTATTAATACTTATCTGGTGCAACGAGCTCCGTTTGTATCATTTGTATTGATTTTTTGATGATGGGCCTCATTCGACAATCGGCACGTCTTGGAACGATTGATCTTACCACTTAGCATCTAGAAACGAAATTTTCACATTATTCGATATTCTTGACCTTATGATTAAAGGAGTTTCAAATTTGTAATTTTAAGATTGGTCGCTATTGGAGTGGTTTTCTCATCTACGTTATATTAAGTTTATCAAATGCAATTAATATTTTTGTTAGAAAATTTTAAACTGATTTTTGAATAGATCAATACTCTCGATTTAATTTTTAAGATTTTTATCGTTTTAAGGATATTTGATTTTCAGCTATTCTATTTATTATGGTGTCCAGCTTTGATGACAATGAGCAATATCGAAAAGTATGAAATTTTGATTTCTAGTACTTCAGAATGGGATAGGATCTGGTGCCGGTGCATCTGTGATTTGGGATGCTCCATCTCAAACAAATAGGTGCAACGGAAGCCGTTTGCTATCCGATAGATTTCTGTCACTCGGTATATATATATATAGATTAATTATTACTATTAGAGAGAGAGAGAGAGAGAGATGAGATGGAGGGGAGATGGAGAGAGGAGTCGGGCTACTATACTATTAATAGCCGAGCACTTTGGTGTACAAGTTTCCGCCGTAGATCTATATTTTGTATCATTTCAGGGCCGTTAGATCAATACTATTCCAAGCCAACTTTACTAACTCTTCTAGGGGGCGCCCATGTATCCTAACTCGCACATACTCTAATTGCATGCCAAATTGATAGTAGCCTAGTTAACTTGGTGATGATTAATGATAGCGTATATTAGCCTTAAGTTCTATAGTATTATATATATATTACTATATTATTTGTCACGCCCCGGGGGTCCCTTTTCTTAAGCATAGCGAAAAGCGTCTGAAATTTTTTTTTTTTTTTGAAACATGACCCAGGGTATGACAGATCTCGCCCTAAATAATTATAGGTAGATGCCCTGTTCACACGGAAGTGTTCTCTTCCTGGTATTGTGCATCTTATCTGCGTCGCCTAAGTACAGAGTTCAAACCTTATGTACACACAACCAGTTGGTTTCATGAACTACAAATATCCACAGTTATATTTCATATCCCATTCACACAGTTCCTTTATTACATCGATATTTAACATAAATGGAAAATTATCAGTTAATGTTTACCAACACTAGAAAAAAGTTTTGAATACTAAGATACAAAATTCACGGAAAACCCTTTTGAAACTGTTCCTACACGGAAATGTTTATTTATTAAACGCTTACCGGGCGGTTAGAAAATCATTTTTATTTCAAGAAACATGCCTTTTATTACATTCCAACACTGAAACTAAGATGATTTCAGATAATAACACAAACGTGAACATGTAAACCGACTAGTATTAAATCAACAGAAATAAAATAAGGGTAATAACTAAATCGAAATTACCATGGTCGGAAACTCTATGGACCGCCTACACACGTATCATGTCTCGTCGCATATTCGTCGCTGCCGTACTGAAAATGGGCCCGAGCGCGTGGGCGGAGGTGAGAAATGTAAACAGGTCTCGATCTGCCGTGGGTACGCAAGCGAGAAGGCTGAGGGTTGTACTCACCGAATTATGTAAGAGCTCATACACATACGGCACGTCAGTGGCTACATCGCGAACATAGTAAACAAAGAAGGTATGGTATTAATTATCAATGGGGGTGACTTTATGGCAGACTTTATATGTTGAGATACGAGTAGCAATAGAACTGAAAGAAAGTAATGACTAGATGAATAAGGCTACCGCTACTGTAACTGGAACAAGCCGAAGATCCATGAATATCTCTATAGCAGCAAAGCACTATTTAAGTAGAACTGTAGAGTATGCATTGGCAACGATGCTCTATAGACATAGCGTCAACCGAGAGTCAGAAGTCAAAAGTACCAATCTGAAACAATGCTCTCTTGGTCAGACGAGACTCAGCAGTGCCACTATAGCTCTCCGTGCCATATAACCCCTCTAGGGTCACGGATTTTGTCGCCAGGTTCATAAACTTTTTCGGTGATAAGACAACTCCTTTTGCGGTTGGATCAGACCGCAGTGTTTCGTGAAATGCGGGCGAGGTAGTCGGTATAAATTGACAGAAAATACGATCAAATGCAATATGCTCAATGATCAGTCGGAACCAGCCGACATCTGACCACAGGCCGATCAACCGATAGCGTCACTTAACTTAAGGGAGGCCAAAGAACGACCACTTAGGTCACAGATGGGGACAACATCGACATCCTCTCATAACATATGAAGAATACTGCCAATGAACCACAGGATTGACCACTCAGAATCAATAGGATATGAAAGCGTCGCGCAATCATGGTCAGTATCGGTATATGAAAACGGTCGACCAATATGTGCCACAAGGTAGATAGGATATGAAACTCGGGACCAATTTTTCACAAGTATAGGATATGTTGCACTGCCGACTAGGTCACAACATTCAAATAGTGAATCTAGAATCGAGCGAATAGACGCTATAAAATCTCACAGTATCCAGGATCATCATTTACTTAATATGAAAGGTATGCAGAATAGTAAGTAGCAGAACAAAGAATATGCGATATAAATACTCTACTCTACTCATGGATATAAAGATGAACAACGAGTTAGAGTGTAAGCTAGAACAAACATGGGGTGCTAGGCTAAACGACTATTGTTATATAAAGCTACTATCTTATGATCTTTTAATTTAATTATATATTGCTAGGATTATAACAAAGGAGCATAGGTGAAGAAACAAATACCGAGCGTGCACCACGTGATACCGGAGTCGGACGATGTACCCAACCTGTACAACTGTCGCGCTGTCTTGCTGACTGCAAGAGAACGTCAAACGGACCTAAGGTGGTCCATGGGTTATGTGGGTCTAACCCGCAACTAAGAAGACCCTAAGACAATAACCCACAACATCCCACGGAGAATCGGTTTCCATAGCGAATTACGGTGTAACTGCGGAAGTCGCGAGATTCGGCACCGGGACCTCCAGCCGGGACCACTAACAAGTCCGGAAGGCAACGACGTATGCCAGAGTTTTCGCTGCCTGCTACACTTATTTTAGTGTGACATGGCAGCAAACACAAGGATACACAACCAAACAACTATTGGTGGATAATTGTTGGGATCCGGGTTCCTGGAAGTGTCAATTTCGACTCCGGAACCCACCGTTGCTCACTCGTCATTTCTGAACTTTCGAAATGACGCGAGTGACCAGCCAACAAGGCTCAGCGACTACACAATAGCTCATGAAGCATCGTCGGAATAATTCTGAACCAAAACCGCGTTCTGTCGGCGGATTTTGCCGACAAACGCACCGAAAATACATTTTCGATCTTCGCAAAGGTCCGGGGCCTTGGACAATCAGTCCAGAGATCACCCACAGCCTACCCATGCTGCCAACAGTAGCCGCAACAACCGGAATTGCATAAAAGCCCTTTCGAATACCCGAAATCGCATTATTTCATGCGATTTCGGCGCTTTTATGGTCCGTCGGACAAACCAGAAGTGAATCAGCCGAGCCAATATACCCATTGACAGGTTTCGACGTGCCAGAGGCCGTGCTCACCTTTCGGAGCAATTTCGGCCACTGCGGAGAGCGCGGGAGTGACGTGAAAATTTGCGAACAGCGCGCACAGCATGAAAAACGTGCTTATCTAGCTAACCAGGGGCTCGCTGACCCTAATTGAGGTGAGCACTGTGATCAGGACTGACATACTATCACCGTGCTCACCCCCGGAGGCATCGGAATAGCATTGGGTCGCCGGAACAGTGACTAGAACAGGAAATCATGTGCAGGACAGCAACAACAATGCTTACCGGCCAGGGCAGAGCTAGGGCTGGCCGCCGGCGGCCGGACGGCGAGCGCTTCGGCCGGAGGTGGGAGCAGATGGTCCAAGGGGTCCGGGGAACCTGCTGGCCGGCGGCGAGAGGCGGCCGGTGGCGCGGCGGAGGAGATCAATTCCTCCAAGTGGTTCTCGGGTTTAACGCTTCCCGGCGGCGCGGCGGCGGCCGGAGGAGGTCGGGGCGACGGCGATCCGTCGCTGGAGGTCGAGGGGGAGGCTGAGGGATGACGGCGCGGCCGATCTGGAGTGGCGGCGGCGCGCTGGCCTCGATCCTACCCGTGCTCGGTCTGGGCTGCCTGAGGGTGGCCGCAGGGAGCAAAACGGCGCCGGTGGCGCACGGGACCGGCGAGGGCCAGCGGTGACGACGCCGGGGGGTTCAAGGAAGGTGGTGCTTACCATCTTGAGCGGCCACGGCACGAGGGGAAAGAGATCCCACAACCCCGGCCAGATCTGTTCAGATCTGGCCGCAACTGGCCAGGGCGGTGGTGGCGGCGCTCGGGGGCGGCAGGGACGGCGGCGGCCGGCGGCGATGATGCTGGAGATGGATCTCGGCCAAGGGAAGGCTTCCAAAGGTGTTCTGAAGCTCCCCCCCGAGATCTATGGCCGAGAGAGAGGAGAGGATGGTCGAGAGGAAGGGAGAGGGTGGTGCTGCGGGGTTTTCCGGCGGCCGGAGCACCTGTCGGCGGCCGTGGTGCGTGCACGGCTAGGGCAAATGTGCAGAGGTGTCGCAGGGAGGTCGGCTGAGGGAGAAGGTGAACCAAAGTTAGGGTTTTCCATGATGAAACCCTAGAAAAACCATACATGATTGTCAACTTGCACACAAGTCCCTCTAAACTGATTATTAGAAAATCAGTCCTTCACAGTGCGAGTATTTAACACTTACGCACCTCCACGTCTGATCTCGCGCGATTCGGTACATAAAATATTACGACTTTTGCGAATTTCCCGATTTTCCACTCTCGACCCCTTAGCGAACTTCAAGCAATATCCGACAATCCGTTCATCGGATTTCTGAACGGATTGCACCATCGCGTTCAGCACGACGAGGGCATCGAATCTAGCATTTCGTTTCGTCCGATTTGATCTCCGATTCACGACGAAATCCATTCTCTCTCCAAAAGGCCAAAATGATGCACAATTACATAAGAAATATGTATTTTCAGATATTCTTGAAAACCGTGCATCAGATCTAAAATCCGTCAGTGCCATTGGTTCTAGAATAGCTGAACCGTTCAAAACGAGCTATTGGATCGCTATGAACGGAGTCCGATATGCGCCGAAAGCCGACTCTACTCCGTGGCTTCTCCGGAAAACCGGAGTTACTATTCACTTAAGTGAAAACTAATAATCGCGTAACTTCTCCATTTTAGCTCATTTTCTCCTGAAACTTGACGAGTGCTTATGTAATTAAATTACACACATAAACATCATCAATCAACAGAGAGTTTAGTTGCACTGTAAAAATCTCAGTCCTTACACCTTCTCTATCAAGGGTGTAGAGAGAGTTGAGAGAAGAGAAAATGAGGATAAGAGGGAGTGGATCGGTCATATAGACCATCTATTGCAACAAAATCCAGCTACGTCCCTCAAAAATTCAAAATTGCATCAGCCCGGTCTGGGCAATTTTCACCCAGAGGGACCGGTCTCTCCCCAGCACAGACCGGTCTCTCCCCAGCACAGACCGGTCTCTCGTGTCGAACCCGAGAAACCAATGTTCGGGAACCGGTCTTTCCCCGCACGGGACCGGTCTCTCACTGCGAAGACGCACTCGGGGACCAGTCTCGCCCGCCAGGGACCGGTTGCCTCAGGGCTGCCGCAACACTGCTCACCGGGGGACCGATCTATCCTATCAGGGACCGGTCCCCAGAGTGAAAACTCTCAGGACTCGTTCAGAACTCAGGTTTTCGAACTTTTTGGATCGAAAAACATTCTATGACCCTCCATCAAGCGCGGAAAAGCTCGAAACACATCCAATCACTCGAACCTCGCAATTTACAA
Source organism: Ananas comosus (assembly GCF_001540865.1). NCBI lineage: Eukaryota > Viridiplantae > Streptophyta > Magnoliopsida > Poales > Bromeliaceae > Ananas > Ananas comosus. The sequence goes on along the minus strand of NW_017891396.1, from coordinate 12,354 downwards.
AGGTCCAGTGTGTTACATCCGTGTGGGAAACAGTTTTGGAAAGGTTTCTTCGCAGTTTTTCGTAACTTCGTATTTCAAAACCAGTTTTCGGTAGGAAACATTTCAACTGATAGTTGTACATTTATATTCAAACTCAGAATGTGAATCTGTGATGAATGGTGTATGAATGTATAAATGGTTAGATGTTGTATATTCATTTATTGTAGTTGTATCCTGATTATACTCTTGTACTCGTGCGACGCCGTGCAAATACAGGAGAGATTCTGTCCGTATGAACAGTGGACTCTCTATATCTGTGACAGATCTGGCATACCCCGAGAATTAGGTTTCCAAAATAAAAAAAAATTTTCGCTGTGTTTAAGTATAAAAGGGACCCGAGGCGGACAACATATTATATATATAATAGTAATATATTATATATATATATATATATGTATATATATTATATTATATGATATGAATATGTATATGTATATGTATAGTATATATAAAATAAAAAATAATATAACATGTATCATATAACAATATAATGTATATGTATATGCATATATATATACATAATATATATGACATATCAATATATATATATATATATATATTAATTATAAGCTTATAGATATATTTAGTATGATATATATAATATATAATCATAATATACAATACTACGATATAATAATATATATATATATATATTATATTTATATTAATATATTATAGTATTATTAATATACATATATATATATATATACATATTACTATATAATGTATGATGTATATTATAATATGCATATAACATACTACTATAATTATATATACACTATATATGCTGCATACATATAATATATATTATATATATTATTATATATTGTGATATATATATGTATGTCATATATGTATATGTATATATGTATTATTATAGTACATATATATAGATTATATATAATCAATATATATGTTATATAATACATATATAATATTACATATATCACATATAATACACATATATACATATAGAGTAGGGCTACGAATACTTTTAGCAAGTCAACCCAATGACTAACTCTGTGTATTTTTAGCCATGGATCTACATTTTGGATTATTTAATAGCCCTTAAGGATTAAACACAATTCCACTACCACCACCACTCTACCACCTACCACCCATCATCTCAACCTCACATCTCTCACTCCAAGGCTAAAAACACACGAAGTATCACTTGGGATACTTTTAATCATTCTAGCTCTAATTATACATACATAATAAACTTATACATACATCTATATATATTATAAATGTATGTATATATATATATTATGTATAATAAGTTATAATATATGATATGTATATATATATATATATGTATGTATAATATATTGTAGCGTTCCATGGCTACTATATTATTATAGTATTGGAGCCTCTGTATCATTAAGTTATTTTCTATGTAGAGCTCGAATCGACAATCCACTCCGTTAAATATATCTAGAGTATTTGAAAGCTTCTAGAAAATAAATTTCGTCAATTTTCGAAATATAATAAAGTCCAATCAAGTTGGCATAAAATGAACGGTCAAAATCGAGACAAACGTCTATAAAAGAATGATCGATCCTTTCATTCAGATCGGATTATTGATCTTTAACTATATGTAGTGAATAGAATTTATCTATTCAAAATTCAACAAATTCCGATTCTTTTACAACTTAAACTAGCACAGTATCCCATACGCCGTGTAAAAATTGTTTAAATTTTTGACGCTCTTGATGTAAGGTAAATGATGTGAAAAATTATAAATTGATTTTAAAAAGTTTTAAATACTGTATAATAACGTTTAAGTGTGGAATCGTCGATTGGAAGCTCATCAATCGAAAACACTTATGAGTGAGTAGGGTCCAATCGTACCTAATAGATAATCGTAGCCGGACGCCTATGTATGTATATACATATTATATATACGTATATAAATATAGTTATAATGTATATAATATATTATGTATATATGTATTTATGTATACACGACACATATATTAAAATGAACAGGCTACTATGGCTATTAAATAGCATGAAGACTTGTGCTACCCGAGTTTTCCGCGTTAGATCTACTCTTTGATCATTTTCTACCCGTTAAGATCATACTATTTAACTAACAACCCACTCAACCCTAGGGACGCCACATCACCTACAACGACATACTCTCTTAATCCAATGACTAACAAATTTGGTAGGCAAACCAATGTCACCCCTCGGACACACGGCCTAGGCCTCGGCCTCGGGTTGTGTCCAGACACCGCCGATATGCCTACACATATAAGCGTCTTACAATAATAGCGAATAAATTAACAATAAACATATGAGTGTATACTAAGATATCCACGAGGCATTATACAGCTGAGGGTTCATCACTATAAAACACAAAGCTAGACTATCTAAATAAATGTTAAGGTAGTACATCATTGAAATCTCAGAATACAATAGTGGTTGTCTCTAACAAAATGGTACAGATCTTCCTCGACCTCTCCAAAAAAAAAAGAAGTAGGACCAACGATCCACCAATCCGCTCGCTCAGTAACTGGAGCGATTCCTTTCGCCGGGATCCAAGCTGCTCCCGGAGTGGATAGGCTCTGATGAAAACATCGAAGGGCGTGAGAAACTATAATTTATTAGTTCCCAGTGAGCAATTACTGACATAGCCAAATGCACAACTAGCCCAAGTCAAGAGCAGATATAGATGAACTAATACAACAGCAGAACATAAAACAGATTAATGAATGCTGATACTATTATGCCAAGAAGTACATGATATAGAAATGGAGTACATCTACTCTGTCATGCATCCATATGTCAATACATACCATACTCATATTCTATCAATAGGCTACCACAGTTGCTATGATGCATATATAAGTAAACTATATACGTATTACATGTCCAACACGTCAATTACTATGCTAAAAGCATTCTCTAAGTAACAAACATTACTAAGCCATCTAGTATGATTGTTATAACACTTTAATGTCATTGTTCAATTTTTTTTAGACCACTACACCAAGTGTAGTCCGGCTTTGCCGCCTAGCTGCCTGTGGTTAGCCCTCATTCCACGCTAGAAATGAGTCTGTCCCACGACTCTACAGGCGCCGCGCGCCTAACTGCCGTGGTAGCTCATCATCCACGGCTGAATAAGCTGTCCCACGGAACCCTACAGGCCGTCCTAATCCCGCACGCGGCGAACTGCGTCGCAAGAGGCCACTCTCGCGAGTGCCGGCTTGTAGGAGCGACCTCAAAGCATGTGCGCATGAGCACAAATGGCAGTAACCCATAGTCAGTCATGCACGGATCTTCGTCAATATGTCTCTAACATGTGAAATAACCACTAGTCACCCAAGGGTCTAGTCTAATGTCTCAAAGTGACAGATATCCAATATTCATCTAAGTCTATGTGCTTTTTAGAACACTAGAACATTACTATCCAAGTCATGTTCCTAATTTCATGCCTGCTTTATGGCATTATTTATTAAGTCATACATGTTCCACACTCATGTCGCTTATATGATATACTAAATATATCATTCGCAACCCCAATGCTCTTAATGACATTAGCGTTACCCTATACATAATAGGTTATACGCATGCTCTCTAGCATGATCTCAATTCTAATAATTACTAGCATGTATTCACACATGCATATAATATTAACATGCACATATCCACCTAGCATAATAGTTTCAAATGCTCCATAGCCACTACAACTATAGGCATAGTTTCTCATAGATGCTACCATGCATACACTTTCAATGCAACTACCGAACTTTAGCATAAATTCCTCCTCATAATATTAACACATGCACTACAATTCACCATATATTTCAAGTTCTAATGCCATCTATAGCATTAACTTGCTAGACTCATTCATAGCTCAAGCCCGATGTCGCATTAGCGAATTAGGCTCCCTAATTCACAAAGTTAATCAATCCAAAGCCGACTTTATGGCCTAATAAGTATTCCTCTATGTCCACAATGAGATTTAAGTCCAAGGCATATACATTTTGTCATGTCTACTATAATGTGCACATGACTTCCAAGTCCCTAATTAGAATTCTAAATGTGCATAAGTCTCACTTGTCAAGATCTACTACATTAGAGGTACCGAATAAATCATTTATATAACTTAAGCATTTACACAGCAATTCAAAAATTCACAATAAGCATCTATCATAAAATCGTGATTTTCCTATTTTACGATTCTTAAATCCACATAAAATGAGACTTTTTCTCATTTGTAGCGAGTCAAACTCCACCGAGAACTCCCACGCGTTTCGTGCCCGACCTCTCTTAGCTCCAAGACTTTAGTATGACACGATGCTACGATTACGGGTTTTCGTGATGTTTTGGAAGCTTTACGTCGCGCGAGCAGCGACAATCTTTACCGAATCGCCTTTTCTTCCAATATTTCGCAGTAGCCGTCCTCTCGTACTCGGCCGAACCGACTTCACCAACATCAGAAAACTAGCAATTAGGTTTATACATCTTAATTTAGATCAAACCTCATATAATAGCAAACCCCAATTTGAGGCTTAACATGCTACTATTGGCAAGAAAATCACCAAATTGGAACCTTTGATTTCATGGCAATTAACATTTATTAGTCATCTCTAGGGAGTTCTCTAAACCCATTCTTTAGAGGCATCTTACGAATCATTCCTAGCAATCTACACCGTTCTACCAAACTTCCCTCCAAAAGTTTCTCTAAATAGAAGGAAGACAGATGAATTGAGCTCCAAGCTAGTCTCACCATTCAAGGATTCTACTTGGTCCAACTTCTTCTCAATAATCTTCTTTTGTGGAGAGATTTAGAAGAGAAATAGGAGATGAGGGGTGAGAAATAGATCGAGAAAGAGAAAAGAGAAAGAAATTTGCTCTCAAGTCTCTCTCAGGATTGTGGGCAAAATGAGAAAGAAGAGTGCAAGTTCACATTTATATATCCAAACATCACTATTCACATCAGATTGTAGTCTCAGGTAGCACATATTTTTATCGTCGTCGCTCCTTCTGAAGCGCCGATTGAGCTCAAAACTTTGCATCACGATCAGGTTTAACCTTATACTAACGAAACAGAAATTTTAATCTTCAGTTTCGACCGTGGCTGTTTGGTCACCCGAAAAGCTGTACCAAACTGTAGAGTCTTTATAAATAATAGTTGGATTTAATTTTTTCAGCGACTTCACCGGGTCGTCAAATGGCATGAACTTTAAATCGTAGCCTCATAAATTAATCTAACATTATTCCAGAATTTCAGGAATTTTCTGCACTGCGTACATTTCTTGCTAAATATTCACCCCGTCTCTCACAGAAAATTCTCAATATTCTATTTTCCCTCCGATCTTCCGCACAATGCTCAGTCCTGACGTATAAATTTACTTAGTTAAATCCATAAAAATACTGTAATCTCACACTATTTCTATTTATATTCCACCTTTTATTAAACAAATCCGGTAGCTACAACACATCGACTTGGTGCCTATTAAGGCTACGTAAAGGCTAGTTCTATTACTATAATAATATATTGTTATATTATATATTTATATGTATTATATATTAATATATATATAATATAATATATATATATTATATATAATATTATATACATATACATATATATATATATATATATATGTACTATGTATATAATATAATACTATAGCATATAGTATAATATATGTATATGTATATATATATATATATATTGTAGACAGGCGGAAGTATTCGTTGTACCTGCTTTATGTCCGTGATTGTTGCAGAAAGCGATTCGCGCAAAACGTGATGAGCCCGGATCGTTTAGATTGATTCACGTGGTCTCCGGATCGTCCTTGAATGTCTTCTCACGCTCCACGAACCTCGCGGTGGATGAACTACAAACGAGCGCGATCACAAATCACCGGTGCAAGTCCCTCTAGAAATAATAGGTCAATGGAGGATGTGGTTTCTCCTCTATTATTTCTTATTTCTCTCTTTTTCCGTTCTTTCTGTGCATATTGAGCGTTATGTGGGATCACGCATATTTATAAGGAATTCCAAAATCCTAATGGGTTAGAGATAAGCCAAATCGGTTATTAATTGTTATCCTAATATGATAGGATTTATCTCTAACTAACTTCCAATTGAAGCGAGATTAATTCTAAATCCAATTAGATAACAATAACATCCGTCGGATCAAACCCGCTTATGGGCGACCGATTCGATTTAACGAATGCCAACATATATGTATATATATATTATATTAGTATATGTATATATATATATATATATAAACATAATATATATTAAATATAAATATATATATAGTATAACCTTAGATTTATTCATTAATCATTTTCATTCCGTTAGATCATACTATTTAACCAACTAACCATTCAACCAAGGGACCATTATCATTCTAAGTGGGACACACATCTCATAACCAGACATCCATCAATAAACGGTTAAAATTTATAAGTACAAGGGGGTCTATACTCATAAGAGTATAGTAGCCCCAGATATATGATATAATATATATATATATTATATATATATATATATATATTATATATGTATATATATATATATGCATATATATATATATATATATATATGCAATATATATATATACATATATACATATATATTATATATATATATATATATATATATATCACAAATGTAATATATATAATATTACATATGTATATATGTTATATGTATGTATATAATATATATTTAATATATATAGCATTATATGTATGTATAATATGTATATATGTATATATGTGTATATATGTATATATTATATTGTATATTATATATATATATATATAATATATATATACATATGTATATAATACATATATTATATATAGTAATATTATATATAATATAATATCATTATATAATATATATTACATATGTATTATTATATATATGTATATATGTATGTATATATACATATATATATATATATATATATATATATATATTTGTATATTTATGTATGTATGTATGTATATATGTGTAGTATACTGAACTTATGTAAATTGTGATGTTCGAGTAAGGGGAATGATATTTGGAACCTTCCCATATATTATAAAGGGTTTAAAGATATTTATGAATAAGTTTAAGAGTAAACGAATCTGGAAAGTGAGAAAGTGCATTGCAATCTCGAAAGTTGGCCATTCTGCATTGGTGTGCCGGTACAGGCATCATGCTGTACCGGTACAGCAAGCAGCAGAGTCAGCTGCTGCGTGACAGTAGGGCCATTTTGGTCTTTTTACTTCTTGTTCTTATCTCCACTGACCCAGCTCGACTTTTGAACTTATCTGAAGGATGCTGAGGCTTAGAGGAAGGGTTTGGTCTTCCTCCCACTCTCTCTTTCCAAGGATTTTCTCTCTCTAAGATGAAGTAAAGCCTTTAGCTTATTTCCTCTCTCTCTTTTTGATGTTAGCTAACCAAGGAGACTTGATGGAACCTGTTTGCTGAGGAAGGAGATATTTGGGATTAAGTTATTTACAATTCTAACCCAGGAACACCTGAGTTGAAGCTTTGGGAGGTATATATTTGATTTCTCTATAGTTTAAAGTCTAGGTAGTGAATTTTCGGCTTGTTGTGGCAGCCGGTTTGGAGAGCATGGTGTAACAGCTATGGAGGTCAGATTTGTGAGGTTTCATCAGTTAAGAATCGGAGAAAAACTGCTGAAGGAAAGTTTAGAAAAGGTAATTAATGGATTAATTACTCTTTCATTACGATTATACCAAGTTTATTGTTGAATATTAGGCTGATTTGGCGATGGTTCGCAGCGAGCTTGCGACCAATCATTGGATGGTTTCGCGATGGATATTTGAGAGTTTCTAAGAGTTAAATCTTGTATTTTATCCTGAGCTAAACAGGGGTCCAAGCTGTAGCCTTATTTAAGGTGAGAATTTTGTCGAATAGAAGGTACTTAATGCTGTTTTGGTGCAGATTTCTATGCTCATTCGCAGCAGGTTCACTGCAGGGAATCAGACACTTTGAACATTGATCCGCAGCCCTCAAGAAATTAGAAGTAGTGCACTCTAACCTGATCTTAGTGGGGTTCAAGTTTAGATTACATATTAGGTATATTGGAAACCTAATTTATGATGTTTATTTAGAATACTTGAAGAACATCGAATTGAGTTCTTTGCTGATTTTAATATGTTTGTTAGGGCAAGTGTTGACCAGCGGGGACCCTCAATACGTGAACCAGTTGCCGTTTAGTAGGTGGGTTTGACCTCACCAGAGCAAGCGAACCTCCCTGTGTTCTATATGATACTATAGAATTACTTATATGTGTAAATACATGAACAAGTACTCAATGTCGAGTAATGAATGCTATAAACATATTGGTCTTCTTGAATTGGAATGGAACCTCGATAAAGTAAGAAGAAGAATCATGAGTAAGGAGTTATTGTGAATCTCAATGCATGGACATTATATGCTTTGTTACATTTTTATGAAATAGAGAACAAGTGGTTAGATACAATTGTATTGACAAGCTTAAGGCTAATGACTTATATGTACAATTGCATTGCTTTCATGTACACCCTAAATCTAGTGGTTACTAGTATGTTACTTTATGACTGAATTCCGACCTAAAGGTTGGGAGTAGGACCTTACATGTTCAGACATGCTATTTCAGAACTGTTGGACTACGAATTATGCTTACTTGTCATTGTGCTCATTCGCACAAGCTTATGAGGGTCGCTCCCTACAAGCCGGCACTCCGAAGTTGGCCTACACGACAGATGCTCGCCCGTGCGGGATTAAGTGCCGAAGTGGATTGCCATGGGGAGTGTATACTACCACGGGGCCATTAGGCGCGGCGCAAGCTGGACTACCTTGAGTAGGTCCCTATGAATTAAATCAATGTAATAAATGATAACAGCAGAGGATTATCACTGAGTAGTATACAGTTACATTTTCACTTGACATATTTATGCTCACTATGATTGCCTTACTAGTTCTGGTTAATGAATATATCTGATAGCATGCTATACATTCATAGTTCTTTATCATTGATAAAATACCATGTTATAATTGCTGTACATTTTTTTAGCAAATCATTATGAGCTTAGTGGTGTAATTCGCCGAGGCTGGCGGCTTACCCACTGGGAACTATTGTTAATAGTTATCACGCCTTTTTTATTGTTGTTTTTACAGAGCCACCTACGGGAGAGGCTAGAGATCGTGGTAAGGAGTCGCGTCTAGCTAGACATTGCTAGGAGTTTGCTAGTCGATCACCTTACTACTCGGACTACGGCCGAGGGTGATGTCCCGTATATAGAGAGACTACCGTTGTACATGTTACATTTTGGATGCTCTACGATGTATATGAGTTTTAGAACCAGAGATTATGGGCTGATACTTCTCTATTTTTGTTGAGATTTTGGGTTGTATACTTTTGTTCTTCTGTTGATAGCCTGATTGACTTCTACTATGCTCTGATATCAGGATAGGATTCTTTTATATTTTACTCCTATTGACTTGTATGCTTGTAGACGCCTTATATACTGCAGGTGTATGGCGGGTCTGTACACGTACTGGATATGCTGCTTCGTGGTATCCGGCATACAGTGTATGTTATATAATATTATTTATATATATATTATTAGTATATCATATGTATATATATATGATATGTATATATTATAAACATATATATATGTATATATATATATAATATATATGATAATATGTATGAATAATGTAATATAATATATATATAGATGTATATTATAATATATATATATATATATATATATGTATTTATATGTATGTATATATAATAAATAAAATTATGTATATTAATATATATAATAATTAATAATATTAATATATATATAAGTATGTATATATATATATATATATATTATATATATATATATTGCTCAACCATCTCGAGACTAGACACAATCCTGCACGCCAACTGCGCACGCTCTGCACGACGTTCGACCTCCCCGGGCGCGATCTATACCATTAGCCTGAAATGAAACAAGATCTGGGTCAGATTACAACGCAACACTCTCCGACCAATATCAACGAAATCAGAAGCGGCTCGTCCCTGTTTTCCTCCAAAATAGTCGTCTGCAGCTCAACATAATTTTCTCAGGCTCAAATAGAAACTCCTTAGTCACTAACTTACTTCTAAGAGAGTTAGAACAACTAATCATCTTGACTTTCGCTAATTATATTAACGCCTCTGCGCTTTACTTGCCTAAGGTTTCCAAACTTAGTGTTTCTAACGTCCCAACGATCTAACTAGCTAAACGTCTGACCAAACTAATCTTCACGCCCCGATGTCTTCTCGGCGCCGCGACAAATCCGCTTATACAAAGAATTTCCCCATATACATTAGCGTCAATATTACCTTACAAAATACAATACACAAACTAGTACTTTAGAAGCGCTCAAAAAAAATATAATATCTGATTTCATATACATAGCTAAAACTCAAAATACAAAGCTAACTCGCACTCTGCAGTTAAACAACTTATGTACATAAACTCCAATTACAAAACTACCTGTTAGGGAAAAGCTCTAGCTCTGACCTTCGGTAGGCTCTACTCGCAGCCCTGCCTCGATCCTGATCCGCGGCGGATGTCCCTTGCAGCAGCCGAACCTGGCTCTGCAAAACATATACGTAACAGGTAACTACTGCAAAACAGTATCCTCAGTGGACCGCCAAACAACATCGCGTCACCCACTAAGCTCTACAGAAAGGACAAGGATAGAGAAAGACAGGAAGTACACCTCTATCCGCTATCTATCCACTACACTATCATCGCTCTTATTACTAACCAACGCTAGAAATGGCACAATCTGACCTAATCCAAATCGGACTTAAGCGATACCCGTCCCCGGTGTGAATACCAGCGTCCCTGCCCTTTCGACTATCGGCTCATATCCACTCTAACTGTTCCGTGTCAGAGAGCAATACCAAACTGCGATGAGCCACACCAACGCAAAAGCACAAGTCCTGACCTCCGGATGGTTGTCCACTCTGGCGCTACCCAGATCCGAGTAATGCAGCTATCTCTGTCGCCAATCAGCCTCCACACCTAGCCAAAGTCAATAATCTCGACTCAAATCTGTCTTAACAAGCAACAGGTAACGTGCCTTGGCACTAATCCTACGCCAAAAAGGCATCACAGGTCCACCATCAACTCTGACGCACCACACAGTCCGAAACTAACTAAATAACACACTGACAACCCTGTAAAAATCCATCTCGTCGGACACCAGCACGAGTGTAAATTACATTCCCTAACACACTACCTGGATACTCCGGTCTCGAAGAAACTCCCAGTACATTTTCTTTTCTAACCGAGCTCTAGACTACAACTTAGGGTAGTGTAAACATCTTGGTGACAGGTCCAAATCGCAGTTTTCTCCAAATCTCCAATCTCAAGTTCCAACATGTATAACTCTATTTCAATTTATACAAACATGCCTCCAAAAATTCAATTTTCACAATCACATAATAGATCCATACAATTGATCTAACAAACTTTAACCAATCTCAAATCTATACAATGTACCAATAAGGAACTAACTAAAGCACATAACCCACCTCGCACGCTAATCCTGCAGCACGAACACCTCCGCTCAAACCACCGCGGATTGACCTAAAAATGACCGAGTTCGAACGAGCGAACTTCCAAATAAAAACGCAAAAATTCCTCAATTCAGCCAAAACCACCAGCAAGCAGCAGAAGAAAGATTCGCCCTATTCATAACCTTTCTACCAACTAATTCACAAGTTCAAGCTTCGGATTCTCCAAGTCCCTAAATCTAACGAACTAAGTCTCGTCGACAATCTATACCTCCTCGTTGGACGATCTGAAACATCTAACATTCGACCGTGGAATTCCAACATAACTACCAGATATCCTTCAATTCAGTAAACCATCTTGCCCAAACACATTAAAACAACAATCAAATGCTAAAACCACTTATAACTCTCGACACCGCCACTGTCACAAGACATGCGAGTCCGCACGCTCGCTCCTGTCTCCTCGCAACCCCGCCGTCAAATACGTGTCGAACGATCCCCGGGCACGTCGCGACGAACCACTCCACAAAACCCCTCCTAGCTAATGGAGGCTGACGTGAGAGGAGTAGTATAAGAAGGACCTCCTCTCTCTGTGCTTCACAGACTAAATAGAGAGAGATGCGGCGTGTGTACAAACCGAGGCAAGAAAATTACACAATCTACGCCCTCTACCTCTACCTCTGTACTACACCAACTCTGTCGGTTACAAGCCAACCCCAGAGCTGCTAAGCCTCTCGCTGTTGTACCAGTACACCACTAAGCTGTCG
>NW_017891395.1:0-18797 GCF_001540865.1 Ananas comosus | reverse complement strand
ATTTCGCGCTCGGAACCGCTCTTCCCGGGACCGTCCTCGAGACGCGTGCGCTCACCTGAGGAAACCGGTCCCCAGAGAGCTAAACTTCAGGACTTAGCACTGTCGACGCCCGGTGACCGGCGGAGGCCCTCCAGCTAGCCGTGCCCAACCCGCCATAATGTCACACATATAAGGCGTCTACGATAAAAAGCGAAGTGAAAAGCAAGAGATAGAACAAATAATATAAAATGAAGAAACTACAGACTAGAGATATCAAGAAGCAAGTTCATATCTGCAACCAAAGGAAAGAAATAAAGCTAGTCAAACAGGATAACCATAAGAGTTATCAACATCGTCTCTCCACGTACATCAAATGTGGCTCTTACACAAATACGTACCAACTCAACCCCATAAAAGAAAACAACGAAGTGACCTACCTATCGAACGAATCCCCGTAAGTCGTCGCTAGCCTCGAGGCGATACCTCTTGCCGCGATCCTTTGGCCTCACCCCTGAGTGGAAGGCTCTGAAAAACTATCTGAGAAAAGGGAGTTGGAGAACATAATCTATATCCGCCAGCTGGGCAATTACTTGAACTCAGCTCCTGCTCCACAAGCCCGCAAAAAATAAGGGTCAACAACAGATAAAATAGAAGCAATACAAAAGGAGCAGTAAAGAAGACGGCTGAAAGAGAGAGCATAAGTAAAAGCTATACTACTTGATAATCCTATAACAGCAATGTAAAACTGTTGTAACTACCATCAATTAAGGAAAACAACCAACTGGCAATTGTTAACGTACAACCCTTTTAATCATAACCATTATTATAACCTCATCATGCAACCAAACATAGCGTGATGATATGTAACTGTCAAAAGTATGCTAACATGTCCCACACTATGCTAAAAGCATATAATTATCAAACTCAACTACTAAACCTATCTAGTAGTGATTATCCATTCAACACCGTATCGAATCCATTTCCAATAAAGGACCTAACCAAGTTAGTCGCAGCTTGTGCCGCCTAACGTGCCTGTGGTAGCCCAAACATCCCTACCGTGGAAGTGCTGTCCCCCATCGACCGGGTTCTCAATACCGTGCACGAGACGAACAAGGTCCTAAGGCTAACTCCGGAGTGCCGCTTGTAGGGAGCCGACCCTCACACACATGTGCGAAATGAGCATCAAAATGTCAAGCAAAAGCAAAAGTCCAACAGTCTCAAGTATCCAATCCTCATGTCTGTTACCATGGTATAGTCATCCAACATTCAAAAGTCTAGTTTAGGTCACAGTATGTAAGGTTTCAACCTTTGCACGCCTAGTGCCTCTTGAGACACTTAGCAATTGATTCAATATGTTATCTAAAATCCCTTGATGGCCTATCCCACGAGTTCTCGACATGTCCCGAGCTCAATCCGTGCTTGAGACAGTTTAGCCTCTCTAATTCGCATAGTCTCTAAATGACAATCATTGTCAATTTCATGTCACAATAACATTAGGTTAAATGTCATGAATTCCGAACTCATTTATACTATAAACGAACATGATACCCACTCTCATAAAATCTAAATGAATTGCCATAAAAGTCTACTCTCTACACATAGAGTCCAAAAATTTCATTCATAGATCAAATATCAGGCCTTTTAAGCCATCTCTAAAAATTCACAATAAATTACATATAACAAGAATAGCATGCATTTTATATTAACAGCCTAATTAAGCACAAATGAGAATTCTCATTGTGTGGCTAGTCACCCACCGACCGTCGCGTAGGGCCGATTCACTCGAACATAGTTTCCACGATGCCTCAGATACCGCTAAAAGTGGTCAGTCGAATAGATACAAGAGCATTACAAAGACCAATTCCTAATAACATCAACACATTACGGGGCTAGGAGCAAATAAGGGCAAAACTCACCTCAGAGTAGAATCTCTTCCAAAGCTCCAAAAGAGAAGCTAGAACCCTTCCAATCCAACGCCCTAGGAAAGTCTAAACCAATCAAAATTTGGTCCAAAGCCACTAATCGAAAATGTCCCAAAATAGATCTCTTAAAATCTCATTTCTAAGGGTGTCATACTCGCCCAAAAAATCACAAAAACAAAATCTAGAGAGAAACATGACATACTAAAACCTTGTGAAACTCAATCCAAGCCCAAAAAGCCCTAGGTCATTCCACCACTAAGCTCTTACAAGCCAACTCCAAGCCCTTGCCCAGGTGGGAAAAGAGAAAGGGTTGACTCCAAAACCCCTCAATCTAGCTCCCTTCTCTTCTCTATCTCCTTCTCTTCTTCTCAACTTCCTCTTCTTATCTCTCTAAGAAGGTGTATGGGTGTGAGAAATGAGGAGGGAAGGGAGTGAAATGGCTAATAAGCCCATCTAGAGTAACTAAAAATCGCAACCAGCGCCCCTCAAAAAACCCAATTATTAGCAGTCAGCCCCGAACTGGCAGTTTTCGCCCAGAAGGACCGGTCTCCCCCAGCTGGACCGGTCTCTCGCTGCAAACACTGAAAAACCAGCGTTCGGAACCGGTCTCGCACTGCCAGGGACCGGCTTGCCTCAGGACTGCCTCAACACCTGCTCACTGGGGAGAAACCGGTCTCTCCTTCCAGGACCGTCCCCACGAGAGTAAAAACTCTCACGGACTTTGTCAAAGTCCAGATGTTCGAACTTTTCTGGTCGGGACATTTCACACCCTCCACATCCAAAGTGAAAAAAGCTCAGAGATACAACCAAACACTCGAACCTCCATCAATTTGTCAAATGGTCCAGTGTGTTACATAGCCAAAGGTTTGGCATCTCCGTCTGGGACACGTTCGGGAACCTGGTCCCTCCTTACCAGGACCGTGCATCAAGCAACCCGCGCTACCCCAGCCAGGGAATCGGATCTCTCACCTCAGAACGCGGTCCCAGAAGGCAACATCAGCTCCAATATGCAGTTTGCCTCATTGCTCTCTGCGACTCAACTCCAAAGACTTTTTGTGTTCGGAACATTCGTACTCCCACAAAGGATTCCTAAATCGAGCAGTCATCGATCCCTGGATCGAAGACATTCTCGAATTTCGAGAATTCCACTTCCTTACATTCCTCCCTCCTTAAAAGGATTTTCGCCTCGAAACTAACCAATTCTGAAAACTTTAATTAAAAACATGACTCAGCCCTGCAAACAATGAGGAGGTGATTTCTCATCAGCTCCTCGAGATCCCAAGCCCTCGCGATCATACGTGATTAGCTCCACCCGAATTTTCACATAGGGGATATTTAGATTCGCTTTTAACTTTCGCACTACTCGTGCGGTATCACTGACACCGAAACTGCTTCAATCAACCAAGTCTTCTCTGGAAAGTTCGAGCCAGCTCATAATCATGCGTGCCGGTGGTCGTGACATAACTTCGAGGTATTGGAACATAGGAACACTGTGGCCATCCGCAAGCTGCGGCGGCACAGCACATAAGCCACCGTTGCCTGACATCGCTCCAAAGCTCATAGGCCCTCATGTAGCCGGGACTCAGCTTCCCCGTAACTTCGAACCGCTCAACAACCCGCATTGTGAAACTCTTCAGGATACGTGCGGTCACCCACCCGCGAACTCTATATCTCGACGGCGACGGTAATGCTGCATAGCTTTGCTGTCTCGATTCCGCGTGACAAATCTCTTGCACGGCAAGGCGGACTTCCCTACCTGCTTCCTCGGAATAACATCGGACCGAACTCATGACGCTCGCCAAACCGTCGCTTTCCATGTGTATAGGAGATCGACACGTCGCCTATAGAGAGCCTCGACTGTGGGTTGGGGTTTGTCCATCCCATAGCATGATAACATGTTGTTGTAGGCAACTCGCATCGGTAGATGTCGCACAACTTCCCTAGTAGCGATAACACACTCGCAAACACTCCTCCAGATTTTGAATAGTTTCTCTCTGTTTGCTCCACGTTTAAGGAATGAACATTGTCTAAAGCGAGCTCGTGGCCAAGCTTCCTGCAGGGCTCTTCAAAAGTAGTGAAATGAAACGGCGGGGATCACTGATCCGATAGACGAATTCGCACCCCATACAGATCTCACTACTCGTCAACGAGTATACCTACGCTAAACTTGTCACCATCCATTGTGGTGTGACGCAAGAAAGAGCCCGACTTCGTCCAATCGTCCACAATTACCCAAATGACATCGTGCCGCGCCTTGACGAGGCAACGCGACCGACGAAGTCCATCGATATACTCCTTGTCCAACGGGATTGTAGGCTTTGAAGTTTCCCGCGGAAATCGACGCTGCTCTTCACTTCGCTGGCTACGTTAAAATCACTTTGCTCACAAGCGCGCAATAACCCCTTCATTCCCGGGCCACCAGTATGCATTTTCAATCCTCGATACAATCTTGGTGCCGCCCGGTAGTGGTCACATAGTAATTGGCTTCTTGTATCAATCAAGTTTCGCGAAGCTCCCCATCTTTCGGTAACAGCACCATCGGTTCCTAAACGATAGCGCACTAACGGCCGTTTGATACTGAATAACGCCGCCATCGACCATCCTCGATTTTTCGGCACCTTCTGAAATCTGGGTCTGCGTTGCAGAATTTTTGATCCCTCCAACAAGGTCGGTTGGACCAATAGAGTGCCATCAGCGGATTCGGGACTCGGACGACCACTTTCAAGGTCCAATCGGCTCCATATCCAGCCATCCAGAGGTGTTGCTGCGTACATCAAAAAGCGCAGGTTCTTACGCCGCTCCTAAGTGCTCCGCTGGACACAGTTTGCCTCCGCGGGTGTAGAGGCTACTAAACAACATAGTCCCTTTAAACAGGCTCCAACCCCCGCACGCTAATGCATGTGAGCTCTTCTATTAAAATCAGATACTTCAACTCTGTGTGCAGTATAGATCTCACAATGGGCACCATATAAAAGTGCTCCACAAGCTTCAAGGCAAAATCACCGCCGCTACTCCAAAATAATGATGGGTAGTCTCCAAGAGCTTTTCTGCTGACAGGAGGCGTAGCGATACCTCCCGTTTTGCAATCAATACATTCACCCCCGGCAACAAGATAGAAGGCATCACTGAGACTCACACAAGATCTTCGCCTGCACACGTAGAGCCAGAGTCACGAGTGAATCATCTCTGCTCAACTCTTGAAACTCCGATCGCACATCTCGCTTCGCAAACAAACTTGGTGCCTTTCTTGACATGCAAGTAATGGAAACTCATCTGAAAAGCCCATTTCACAAACCGCCTATAATAGCCGTAAGCCCACAGAAGCTCGAACAGCTCCGTGACATTCGTCGGGCTGCGCCGACATTGATTGACCTGCAACTTTCCTCGTTCTACAAGAAAGCCCACCCGCGAAATACATCCCTAAGAAGCGCGAGCCGGTAAGCCAGAAGTCACACTTCTTTACACTTTAGCATATACTTTCTCCCCCGAAGGACTTGAAGGCACGAATTCTCAAATCTCGGGCATGTCCTCGTCGCTACGCGAAAAACGAATATGTCGCTATAAAAACACTGACAAATCGATCCAAATATTTTTAGAAAGACACGGTTCATTGTCAAGTCCATAAACTGACGCTGGAGAGCATTCGTCGATCGCAAAGGGTAGACCGTGAATTCATAGTGTCCAATTACCGTCGTGCCGAAACGGCGGTCATTTGCACATCCTCTCAGCATGACTTAATGATGATAAGCCGGATGTAAATCTATCTTCGATACACACACGACCCTTCGCAAACGATCGAACAAGTCACGATACTCGGTAGTTGGGATACTTAATTCTTGATCGGACTCTGTTCAATTTTCTGATTAGCCCACGCCGAGTCGAAACGATCCGTCTTCTTCTTACAAACAACACCCGGGGCTCCCACGGTGACACATTGGCCGACTAAATGCTGCGAGCAAATCTGCCAGTTGATCTCCTCAACTTCTTCAATCCGCCGGCCGCCACTTGCGTACGGATACTTCAAAGATCGGTGCGGTGCGGGAACAGCTCACGACGAAACTTCGATCTCCCGATCCGGTGGTATCCCCGCAACGCCGTAGGAAGACAAACGTCCGGAATTACTGCAACCACTAATATCCCCAACGTGGAAGCTACTCGATCCACTTCTAACAACCGTTCCAAAGAGAACGCCCGCACAACCGTTGCTCACCACTTCTACTTGCCCCTTGTCGCCCGACACCCGTCTGCGACGAAGCACGACTTTTGCAAGCTTGATAGGTAAATTTTCTTTCCTGCTCCCGGAACCGGATCACCCTCTGCTCCTCGTCGCTCGTTTGGCATGAATAACTTCGAAAGCCAGTCTGTACCGCAATAACATCGTTAACGCCTCTAGTTCGTGATTATCCACTCCGGGCTATACATAATCCAATCCCTATTTGCACGCGGACAGCGAGGCCGCACTCCGATGGCGTGCGCCCGAGGGAAGCTCTCGGGGACCGGTCCCAAGTCGGGGAGACCGGTCCCTCCGCGCGAAAACTGCCCAGTGAAGGCAGTGCACAGGAGTGAAAGTTAAGGGGCCTTTATGCAAAATGACTTTTATTTGAGTGGGCTGAGCCCTCTCTCTCCCTCATACTCTCTCATTCCACTCTCCCTCACTCTCATTTCTCTCTTGCTCCCTCTCTCTTTCTAGAAAGGAAAGAAGGAGAAGAAGAACAAGAAGGAGAGAAAGGAAAAGAAGAGGAAGAGAAGGAAGGAGAAGAAGGAGACCAAGAGGAAGGTTTTTAGCACCTCTATCTCCCTCTCCTCTTCCCATTGCTGTAGCTCTTGAGGTAAGCTACAAACCCTAGCTTGGTAAACTTAGGGTTTTGGATTTTATGCCTTGGATTGGGTCAAATGGACCCTAAGCTAGCTTCTAAATAGATCAATCCCAAGAATCTAGGGATTTATTGGGTGGTTTGCTATAGGTGCAAACCTAGGGCTCCGAGATGGGGTTTTTGTAAAAGTATGAGATTGATCTAATTTGAAGCCTTGGAAATCCTATTGATAGGTCACAAAACGCGGGGGCGAAGCCGATTTTGGCATTCGGCGAACCGACGTGAAGTTCTCGGCAAGATCGGGCCGGGCTAGTGTTGATTCGGGCGAGGAAGGCTAAAGCCTCTTCGTAAAGCTCGCCGAGAGAGATTTCCGAAGCCTCTACATTGATTAAAGGTGGGGGGTGTCATCCGAAACTTTCGAACTCCTTTCTATGTCTTAGATTGCATTTTAATCTCATCTCTTCATGTTGCATTGTAGGATTGCATAGTAGTACCATTCCTTACGCTTCTAAATGATAACCTAGTGTACTTGGAATGCTTGGTAACTATATAGGTGAGGATTGGGTCGGAATGTGGATCCTATGATGCTAAAGATAGAGATGAAGCCGATGGGGGTGTTGATGACATAGAAAGTAGTGTTATTGTTAAAGAACAAACGAGTGGCATCCAAATATTGAATGATAACGAGTGGCATTAATGTAGTGTAATGACACTAGAGGTCGATGGACCTAGGGATAGGTGGATCCCTTAGAAAATGCCTTGTGAACAATGAATTTAGAAAACTAAATAGCATTGCATGAATATCGGGAACAAATGATCCCGCGAGAGATATTGACCCTAGTGGTAGGGCTTCCTCACTTGGAGAGGATTTGATTGGGTCGTGGACCCCCGGTATAGTGCTTCCTTACTTGGAGAGGATTGGATTGGGTATTGACCCTAGATGTAGGGCATCCTCACTTGGAGAGGATAGATCTAGCTCACAGTCTGCGTTTGGGATGGTATAGCCATCCAATCCCCACATGGAGGGGATTGTCGTCGAGTACTCCGGAGTGTCACGCGACTAGGACCACTTGGAGGTCCGGACCACATGGAGGTCCGGACCACATGGAGGTCCGCAGACGGTCCCGGGCCTGGGTGCACTTGGAGCTCCCTCCCCACTTTGGGATTGAAAGGTGAGTCATGGGCGAGCCCTAGGGCCTCGCCACAGATTGGGTAAATGGAAAAGTTTATTAATGTCATTGAACATTGCTACTCGAATATGGATCGAATTTGTTAGCATGATAGCAAACCTTTATTATATGATGCATGCATTCATACATATGATTATGGGCATAGTAGCATAGTTTTCCTACTACTGTATTTACAGCTTTCAGATACATATCTATCTATCTATCTATCTGTTGTTACTTGTGCCCACTTGGACCTAGTGGGGAGATCGGCAGAGTCGGCGGCCGAGCCCACTGGGAACTATGGAAGATAGTTCTCACTCCACTCTATTTCCAGTGGTAGGTACAGGGTTGCCGAGAGAGGACCGCGGCAAGGGCACCGCGCCCGATCAGTGAGGCCGTGGTAGTATAGTAGCTTTCCTTTTTGCATTAGCACACCTATGTATTGAGAGAGATTCATGTAGGTGAGGTTGGAGAGCTATGTATTTTGAAGATCAAATGTATTCATTTTGGAAAATAAGGTAAATGTAAAGAATGCAACTATTGTAATAGCTAGTAAAGTACTCTCTTTATTTCACTCGTATATCTTGTGGATTACTTGCTCTTCTTGTTGTTAGCACTGTTTGTGCCATCGTTGAATGTGTATGTTTAGAATTTAATTTCCTGGGTAAATTCTTGTACACATTCTTGTTGTTGAGCCTTGGACGGACAGGGGAGGTGCTGTCCGTTCGGCGGTCCGTCGCCGCCGCCGAATCGTGCAAATCGGTAGTAGTTTCGGGCCGGGGCGTGACAGTGGTAGAGCAAGTCGATACGCTACCGGACCTACACGCTCCAAAATCTCATATCGTCCAATGAAACCTGGGCTCAACTTTCCCCGAATCCCGAATCTCTTGATTCCTCTAGTCGGCGAGACCTTCAAGAAAACATGGTCTCCAACCTGGAACTCCAAGTCTTGCCGCCGTCGATCAGTGTAGCTCCTCTATCTACTCTGCGCCATCAAGAGTCGCTACCGAGCAATGCGAACCTTGTCTTCAACTTCCTGGAACATATCAGGGCCTAAAGCTAGTCTCTCGCCAACTTCACTCAAAGGAAGTGGTGATCTACACTTCCGTCCATAAAGTGCCTCGAAGGGCGCCATCTTGATGCTTGAATGATAACTGTCGTTATAAGCAAACTTCGCCATCGGTAGATACTGTGACCATCCTCCCTGGAAGTCTATCACATATGCCTGAAGCATATCCTCTGAGGTCTGAATGGTGCGCTCCAACTGCCCATCACTTTAAGGGTGGGAAGCAGTACTAAAATCCAATCGAGTGCCTATGGCGTCCTGCAGACTCCCCCAAAAGTGAGACACGAATCGGGTGTCTCGATCAGATACAATAGAAGTAGGCACGCTGTGGAGTCGCACAATCTCATCAAGGTACACTGTGCGAGCTTCTCTCCGGTCCAAACAGTATGAATAGGTATGAAATGCGCCGACTTTGCCAACCTGTCCACGATCACCCAACAAGCATCATGCCCAGCCTGTGAGCGGGGCAATCCTATAACAAATCCGATGGTGATCTTCTCCCATTTCCACATGGAAATCGGCAAATTCTGAAGTTTTCCCGCGGGCAATCGGTCTTCCGCCTTTACTTGTTGGCGAGTTAGACAACGAGCTACAAACTCGGCAACATCCTTTTTTCATCCCGTACCACCAGTAGAGCAGCTTTAAGTCCTAGTACATCTTGGTGCTTTCCGGATGTATAGCATAGGGTGCCCGGTGTGCTTCTTGAAGAATGTCTTCTTAAGTCCCGAATCCGCCGGTACACATAACCGTCCACGGAAACGCATCAATCCTTGATCATCCACCAGGACATCACCGGTGCAAACATTAATCATCTTATCTCTAACCTTTAGCAATTTTATATCGAAACTTGCTTTTCTTTAATTCTATCCAGTAGTGTAGGTTGCACTACCAAGGTCATCAACCTTAAAGGTGTGTCCGGAGTCACCACCTCTAACTCCAACCGTTTCAAATGCTCAATCCACTGCTGTTGAGTCGCAACATGTATCGCTAAGTTTTCCGTCGTTTTCCGACTTAGCGCATCCGCCACCACGTTAGTCTTGCCCCGGTGGTAGAGAATAGTCAAATCATAATCCTTGAGCAGCTCCAACCATCTGTGCTGCCTCGCGTTCAGCTCCTTCTGAGTGAACAAGTACCTTAAGCTCTTGTGATCCATGTATACTTCACATCGCTCGCCAAAGGTGATTACTCGATTCCTCAATCGGCATTGCACCACAATGCCTCCACATCAATCTCACTTTCACCGCTCGGAAAGTACTCTCAATCCCTCTATTACAAGTATGGTCGTGGACCAACGCTTAATAACATCCTCAATCCACTAAGGCCCTTCCCTTAGTCTCAACTCAATGCCTCGATTAAACTCCTCGTAAGCCTAAGCCAATGGCTTATCTTGGATAGAATGTCTCGCACGTCAACCCTTCAGTTGCTCTAAAAGAATTACTCAAAGTTCTCATCCTCAACGTTTTCCCTAGCACAGAATGCTCCAGATGTCCACAGTCACCGAGCTCAACTCAAGTGATAGAGAGGGTTCATCCACAATTCAGTAATAGCTCTTTATCAACGTCACCATAATGTGACCAGCAGCCAGAACGCCCATCCCAATAGCTCTTTCACGCAGTTTCCATTCTCAAGATCTTAATTCCCGGTGCACAAATCAGACAAGGGAGAATAGCAACTTGGTATCTTTCCCTCTCAAGGTTTTCCGAACTACTTGATTCCAACAGTGACAGTTTCACACCTCATTCACATCAATCTGCCTCTGCAGTTGGTCCTCGCAAATTTTCATCGGAGTACTCATGGCCATTCGCGACCGATTCCACAAATCCATCCAGAGGGCTTGGAATTCTTATTCCGCAAGTCCCCAACACTAGTGGAGTACCACAGGCTTAGGCAACATTACAATAATTCTTGTGATTTCCCAACCCAGCAATAAAATATCCATTTGAGGTACAGCCTCAACTCCAACATAAAACGGTACTACTCAGATTGCGTCACAATCCTATTGAGTACCCCCACAACTCAAGGCTAATCGAAAAGATCAATGAGCCTCTACAACAGTCCAAATGCCTAATCGTGGTTCAATTTAGATCACGATAATCGACATACAGTTGAAGCGACCCATTCGGTTGTCTGCCACCATGAATGACGCACCTCGCACGGTCGATGGATTTCGCCGTGTGGTAGTATTCATGATTCAGATTGGTATTTAAATATATATAGGTATCAGGTTTTGCGGGTCCATAGCTTCCAATAGATGCAAGCATCTACTGTTAATTACCCCCGTGGCATTGGGGCACCTTCGATTAAGAGGCCTTTATAGAGAGGATGAGATGAATCGTGTCTTGGTTTATTGAATCCTAAGTATATGTATTAGAATTCAGTTGGATTTGAGATTGACTAGGTCCTAAGTGTATGTGTTAAAACCTAGTCGATATTAAACTCTAAGTATATGTATTAGAGTCTAATTGGCTCTAAGTTTATGTCTTAGAGTCCGATTATATTCACCTTGGTTGTATATTCTAAGGTAGAGATGTGACCCGACCTCACGTATATGTATTGAGGTGGGTCGAATTACTCGAAAGTAGAGGGTGGTTAATTCCTGAGTATATGTATCAGGATTAACCGAGTTTAATATATTTTTCACTCTAATTACATGTGCTAGAGTGAGGATCTAATTAAGCCCTAAGGTATTATGTTAGGCTTCGTCGGATTTGAGCTCTAAGTATATGTATTAGAGCTCGATCGGGTATGAATTTCACTCTAAGTAGATGTGCTAGAGCAAAAGACTGACTAGATCCTAAGTATATAGGTTAGGACTAGTCGAGCTTGGTTTGACTTCCACTCTAGGTATATGTGCTAGAGCAAAAGGTTGACTAGACCCTAAGGATATATGTTAGGATTAGTCGGATGAACTCTAAGTATATGTGTTAGAGTTCGAATGAACTTGATATCATTTGATTGAATTCTAAGTGTGTATAATTTAGAACTCTGTCGATTTGGAGATGTTTTGCCTTAGTATATATGCTAAGGCGATTGACTTAGCCCTAAGTATATGTATTAGGGGAAGTCGATATTCGATTTTTACTCTAGGTATATGTACTAGAGTAAAGAAAAAGTTCATGATGAACTTTGGGCATGAGATTTGGGTATTGGTTCATGATATTTGGGTATTGGTTCATAAGATTTGGATATGGTTCATGAGGTTGGGTATATGGTCCATGGGATTTGGTCCATGGGCTTGGGTTGTGGTTTATGGTTCATGAGGTTTGGTGTAAGGGATTTGGTTCATGAACTTGGATATGGTTCATGGATGAGATTTATGAACTTGATGTATGGTTCATGAGATTTGGGTATATAGGATTTGAACATGATTCAGTTCATGAGGTTAAGATATAGCTCATGTGGTTCATGAGATTTGGATAGGATTTGGTGTATGGCTCATAGGATGAAATGTGGTGTATGGTTCATGGATTTGATTTATGGCTCATAGGACGTGGTGTATGGTTTATGAGATTTGGTTCACGAACTTGGGTAAGCTTCATGAACTTGGTTCATGGTTCATGATTCATGAACTTGGTTCATGCATTGTTCATGGGGTTAGGTTTGTTTGGTTCATAAACTTGGGTATAGTTCTTAGTGTACGATTCATGGACTTGGTGTATGGTTCATAAGATTTGATTCATGAACTTGGGTATAGCATTTGGGGTTTGGTTCACGAACTTGAGTATGGTTCATGAACTTGGGTATGATGTGGTTCATAAACTTGGGTATGGTTCATGGGGTTTGGTATATGGGATTTGGTTCATAGTTCATTAGGTTTGGTTTATGGTTCATGAACTTAGGTATGGTTCATGGGATTTGGATATGGATCATGAGGTTTGGTATATGGTTCATGGGATTTGGTCCATGAGGTTTGGTTATGGGATTTGTTTCATAGTTCATGAGGTTTGGTATATGGTTAATGAATTAGGTATGTGAACTTGGTTTATGGTTCATGAACTTGATTCATTTGGTTCATGAACGTAGTTTATGGTTAATGGACTTGGTTCATGAACTAGGATATGAATCCAAGTTGGAAGTCGGGTTTTGGTTCTATTTGTGATCCGGATTGGATTTGAGTTTGGAATTTTATTTGTGGACTGGATTTGTTTTGGGCTCATTTGTGGACTGTATTTGATTTGGGTTTGGATTTGATTTGTGGACTTGGATTATGGATTTGGGTTCAAGTTTCGGCTTTGTTAGTGGACTTGATTCGGATTTGGGTCCTTATGTGGACTTGGTTTGGGTTGGGTTTGAATTTTATTTGTGGATTTGGTTTCGATTTGAGTCCCGATTTGGGTTCTTATGTGGACTTGGTTTGGGTTGGGTTTGGATTTTATTTGGGTTTTGAATTTGGGTTGTGGACTTGGTTTGAGTTGGGTTTGGGTTTAAGTTTGATTTGTGGACTTGGTTTGGGTTTGGGTTTGGGTTTTGGCTTTATTTGTCGACTTGATTTGGTTTGGGGATTTGATTTGGATTTTTGGTTTGGGTTTTGATTTTTTGTTTGGGTTTGGGTTTAGGCTTCGGATTTTTGGTTGGATTTGATTTGGGTTTTGGGTTTTGGGTTTTATGCTTTAGGTTTGGGTTTTATTTGTGGACTAGAAGATTTGATTTGGGTTTGGGTTTTATGGCTTTAGGTTTGGGTTTGTATGTGGACTTGGTTTGGTTTGGGTTCGAATGTGAACTTGATTCAGTTTGAGTTCGAATGTGAACTTGATTCGGATTTGGGTTCGTATGTGAACTTGATTTGGATTTGGTTTGTATGTGGATTTGGTTCGGATTTGGTTTGTATGTGAACTTGATTCGGTTTGAGTTCGAATGTGAACTTGATTCGGATTTGGGTTCGTATGTGAACTTGATTTGGATTTGGTTTGTATGTGGATTTGGTTCGGATTTGGTTTGTATGTGAACTTGATTCGGTTTGAGTTCGAATGTGAACTTGATTCGGATTTGGGTTCGTATGTGAACTTGATTTTCTTTTCAATTCTATTTCGGATTCGAGACAATCCTCTTTTGATTTTACAACTTGATTTGGATCCGAAGAAATCCCTTTTTAATTTTGGTTTGATTTGGGGTCCGAAGAAATCCCCTTTTGATCTCGATTTGGATTTGGGGTCCGAAGAAATCCTCGTTTTGACTTTTCAATTTGATTTGGGGTCCGAAGAAATCCCCGTTTGATTTTGATTTGGATTTGGTTTTCCAATTTGATTTGGGGTCCGAAGAAATCCCCGTTTGATTCTCCAATTGGATTCGATCTGGGGTTTGAAGAAATCCCCGTTTGATTCTCCAATTTGGATTGGATTTTTCAATTTGATTTGGGGTCCGAAGAAATCCCCGTTTTGATTTTGATTTGGGGTCCGAAGAAATCCCCGTTTAGTTCTGATTTCGGGTCCGAAGAAATCCAAGTTAGTTCTGATTTGGGGTCCGAAGAAATCCCCATTTGGTTCTGATTTAGGGTCCGAAGAAATGGGGAATCTTTGATTCCCCGCCCCTCTTCTGGCGATACTTCCCCGGCGATGCTGTAGATGTCGTCGGTGAAGTTGTTGACGGTGGCACGGATCTGTTCGGTTGTCGGATTTGATTTGACATTTTCGAAGAAATATTGAAGGGTCCGAAGAAACGGGGAATCAAAGATTCCCCTCCCCTCTTCTTTCGAAAGTATCAAACCGGCGATGTTGGGGTGGTCGCGGCAATGTAGATCACCCATTTCATCATCAACAACTTCAAATGGGGTATTTAGAGGTCCGAAAAAACGGGGAATCAAAGATTCCCCTCCACTCTCCCATCGAAGCCATCTAGATGGTATGGATAGCTACGATCGCAGGACCAAAAAAAAAAAAAAGGAGGAGGAAGAAAAGAGATTTTTTTTTTCTTCTTCTTTATTTTTCCTCTTTTTTTTTCTTTACCTGTTGATCAAATGACGGATTGGATGAATCAGCTCGACGATTCTTCCACCTTTCCGCGGCTCGGCTATCTCTCCTTCTTTTCGCGGCTCGGCGATTTCTCCTACTTTCCGCGGCTCGGCGTTCCCCCTCCTTTCCGCGGCTCGGCGATATCTCCTTTTTTTTGAATTTTTGTATGTCGGAACGAGTGTAGCAATCTATCTTTTTTGTTTTGTTCTTTGTCTATCGTATCGTCTCCGTAAAAAAATTCTCCCCGGGTTTGATTTTGGTTCTCGTATTTATAATGGGAGGGTGGTGAGAGATATTTTGAGGGATTCGAAATTCGAATTTTAATTTTGAATAGGTTGTTGTTGTAACACACTGGACCTTTGCAAATTGCGAGGTCCGAGTGTTTGGATGTATTTCGAGCTTTTCCACACTTGGTGGAGGGTTGTAGAATGCTTTTCAACCTAAAAAGTTCGAAAACTGAAATTCTGGACAGTCCTGAGAGTTTTTACTCTCGGGGACCGGTCCCTGAAAGGAGAGACCGGTCCCCCAGTGAGCAGTGCTCCGGCAGCCTTGAGGCAATCGGTCCCTGGCGAGCGAGACCGGTCCCCGAGCGCGTCTACGCAGTGAGAGACCGGTCCCGCGCAGGGAGAGACCGGTTCCCGAACGTTGGTTTTTTCGGGTTCGCAGCGAGAGACCGGTCCCTGCTGGGGAGAGACCGGTCCCTCTGGGCGAAAACTGCCCAGTTCGGGCTAATGTAAATTTGATTTTTTGAGGGGCCTCTCCGGATTTTGTTACACTAGATGGGCTTATTAGCCATTTCCTCCTCTTCCCTCTCTCATTTTCTTATTCTCATCCTCTCCCTACACTTTCTAGAGAGAGAAGAAGAAGAAGGAGGAGAAGAAGAAGAGGAGCTAGCTTGAGGGAGCTTGGAGCTCAACCCCTTTCTCTCTTTTTTCCACCTTTGCAAGGCTTGGAGCTTGCTTGTAGAGCTTAGTGGTGGACCAAACTTCAACCCTAGGGCATTTTGAGCTTGGATTGAAGCTTCCAAAGGGTTAGTAACATGTTTCTTCCTATAGATTCTTGTTTTGGTGATTTTTGGGAGATGAAACCCTAGAAATGAGATTTAGGGCTTATTTTGGGCATTTTGATTTTAGGGCTTTTGGGGCTAAATTAATTGGTTTAGAACCTTCCTTGGGCTTGGATTGGAAGGGTTCTAGCTCTCTTTTGGAGCTTTGGAAGAGATTTCTTCTCTTGAGGTAAGTTTTGGCCCTTTTTGCTTCTAGGTTAATGTTTGATCTTATGGTTGGTCGTAATGCCCTCGTATCTCTTCGCTGATCACTTTTAGGGTACTTTGAGACTCGTGGACAACTCCGTTCGGCGAATCGAAGGAGCACGCGACGGTTCGGTGGGTTTGACCTAGCCACAATGAGAAATTCTCATTTGTGCTTAATTAAGTATCGTTAAATGGAAAAGCATGCATATTCTTATTGTATGTATTTATTGTGAATTTTAGAATGCTTAAAAGGCCTATGTCATATATGATGAAATTTTGGACCTCTATGTAGTAGAGAGTAGCTTGGTTGGCCTATGGTTGCATTTAGCATTCTATATGAGACGTGGTTTCATGCTCCTATAGTGTAAATAAGATTGGATTCATGCATTTAAACCTAAGTTATTGTGACATGAAAGTTGACAAGATTGCCATTTAGAAGGTATGTGAACTAGAGAGCTAATGTCATTAAGCGATATTGAGCTCAGGACATGTGTGAATCTAGTGGATAGGGCCATTGAGGGATTTGGAATACATGTTGAACATCAAATTGCCTAAGTGTCATCAAGGGGCACTAGGCGTAGCAAATGTTGAAACTTCACATTGTGACTTAAACTAGATCTTCGGGATGCTAGTGACTATACCATGTTAGAGTGGGAATGTTGGGGCTACCACCGACACTTAGGCGGCACAAGCTGAATTACAATTTGTAGATCCTAAAACATGTTTGATTAATGACATTGAACCGGGAATGGATAATCACTACTAGATAGGTTTAGTAGTTGAATTACATTTATATGCTTTTAGCATAGGGTTGAGACATGTAGTATACTTAATAGTCTCCTTTTACATTAAAGCATACTTGGTTGCCATGACAGAACTTATGCATAATGTATTCATAAAGGTTAATGATTTACCATTTGATATCATAGATATACATCACCATGACATCGTGTATACTTGAGTTTAGTAATTTAGCATTTTAATTATGCTTTCATATCGCAGTCATTATTGCTATTATTATTGTACTTACCCTTTTCTTTCGGGGCTTAGTGGTGCATAGAGCTGAGGTCAGTAATTGCCCACTGGGAACTATAAATTATAGTTCTCACGCCCTCTTCTTCTCGATGTTTTTCAGAGCCTTCCGCACAGGGTGAGGCCAGGGATCGCGGGAAGGGAGTTGCTTCGAGCTAGCTTCCTTCGAGGACGAGTTGCTAGGTGGTCCACCTCTCGATTTATATTTCTTTTGCGAGAGGTTGAGGAGTTTACCAGTGTACTAGAGACCACCATTTTTGTACTAGAGACAGATATTGTACTACTTGTGGATTCTTTTATTGTTTAGCTTTACTTCTTTACCTTGGTGTAGATGTTAGAACTTTACTCGCTCTGATATCATTAGTTGCTAGTTATTTCACTTATTCTATTTGTTCTATTACTTGCTTTTACTTTCGCTTTTGTTGTAGACGCCTTATATGTGTTGACATATGGCGGGTCTGGGCACGCTACCGGGAAGGCCTCCGCCGGTCCCGGGGCGTGACAGTTGTGGTTGGTTGAAAGATATTTGGGATTGGTTGGAAATTCAAAATTCGAAATCAAATTTTGAATGGGTTGTTGAATGGTTGGAGGGTATTTTGGAAATTGGTTGGAATTCAAAATTCGAAATTCGAA
The DNA here is from genome assembly GCF_001540865.1 of Ananas comosus. NCBI lineage: Eukaryota > Viridiplantae > Streptophyta > Magnoliopsida > Poales > Bromeliaceae > Ananas > Ananas comosus. The sequence continues at coordinate 982 of NW_017891395.1, read as the reverse complement.
TTTTGAATGGGTTGTTGGAGGATATTTTGGGAATTGGTTGAGAATTCGAAATTCAAAATCGAATATTGAATGGGTTGTTGGAGGATATTTTGGAAATTGGTTAGGGATTCGAAATTCGAAATTGAATTTTGAATGGGTTGTTGGAGGATATTTTAGAAATTCGAAATTCGAAATCGAATTTTGAATGGGTTGTTGGATAGTTGAAGGATATTTTGGTGAGTCGGTTAGGGATTCAAAATTCAAAATCGAATTTTGAATGGGTTGTTGGATGGTTGAAGGATATTTTGGGGAGTCGGTTAGGGAAATCGAATTTTGAATCGGTTGTTGGGTGGTTAGGTATTCAAAATTCGAATGGATGTTGGTTGGGGATTCGAAATTCAAAATTGAATTTTGAATGGGTTGTGGGATGGATAGGTATTCAAAATTCAAACGAATGTTGGTTGAGAGATATTTTGGGAGTTGGTTCGAAGTTCAAAATCGAATTTCGAATAGGGTTATTAGGATAATAGATATTTTCTGGGGGTTTAAAAATTTAAAATCGAATTTGAATATGATATTCGAAATTGAATTTTTAAACGTTGGTGAAAATGTGGGCCGTGATCCCATGAATTGGGCTGAAATTGGGTCCACTTTGATGAAACTTGTTGGGCACAATTATTCATTGGGCTAAGATGATGCCCGAATTATTGTGTAGGCCTAAAATTTTAAAGGGTTTTCATGAGGCCCATTAATTCACATTTATGAATGGGCCTATTGTAGATTTTAAATTGTAATTATTGGCCCCAAAATTTTCTGGTCAACATGAGACCTATCAAAATTATTTGAGTCTGAATCTAATCGATTTTGATTATGATTAGGAATTTTTTTTTTTTCCACTTCAAACAAATTGCCCCCCACCTTTTCGACGTAAGTGTTTCGCGCGCGAGGAAAAGGTGCTCATCTTTTCTTTCTTTTTGGTTTTTTTTTTTTTTTTTTTTTTTTT
>NW_017891394.1:0-18837 GCF_001540865.1 Ananas comosus | reverse complement strand
AAGAAAGAGACGTCGTAATAAGATCAGGTTACATGATTGGTCTGTGAAGGAACATCAAGAAAGAGGATCAGACTTGATCAGTTCAGGCTATGGAAGTTTCGATCTTCCCATCAATCTCTCTTTGAATGGTGTCGATAGCGTGTCACGTCATGGTAACCGATCATCAACTGCTTTCGATCTTGAATGCTCTGTTCCGCTCCTTTCTTACTTTCTGGGATGACAGCAAGTCTTCTCCCCATTGGTGAGATTGGTCCCGTTCCTTTGTTCTTTGTCCAGCTACTCGGTCAATGAAGATGGAATCAGGGCTAGCTCTCTCAGTCCCATTCCTGCAACATTAGTTGCTTCCTCAACAAGAGATTGGATCCTCATCTCTTGAACTCGTTCTGGCAGCTAGTTGAATGGCACCGGCATCTCATCTAGTCTAGATCGATTCCCTAAGAGCTTCTTCTAACGCAGGCGATTTGGCCCATTTTATCTTTCCTGGTAATAAGGCAAGGCCTTTCCCTATCACGACCGCCTTCCTTTATTCGGAATGAATTCGTCTAAAAAGAAAGAGCTAGCGAACCACGCCAATTCCATTCCAATTCTCTCAGACAGAGCAGGATAGCTGCCATCAAGCTGCCCCTTTAGAGCGAGGGCCCTCCGAGACCAATGCTATCAAGAAGAAGGAAGAATAGCCTTTATGCCTTGAGCCGCTTTTAAGTCGGCCTTAGTCGGGCTAATTTTCACTCTTAAACAAAGCGCTAATCTCCGCTCCGCACCTCTATTGCTTGTGAAAGATAGATGATTTTCGGCTCTTCTGACTTTCTGATTCGATAGCACTGTGGACTTGCTAAATAGCTTTGCCAAACCCTGGAAGTCACTTCACTCGCCTACGGGTTAAAGAATAAAAGAAAGACGAGTTCACTGCTTCTTCCTTTGCTCCTTTGCTACTGATACCATAGCACGCTACCGAACCAGACTCATTCAAGTCTATTGGTCTTACCCTGGGTTCCTTCCCTCGCTTAAGCCCGGACGGGCTATCTCGAAATCGAAATCAATGAATGTATTTTCCGAAAGTTCTTCGGATTTGATGCTTTCGCTACGCCCCTACGAAATTCTTTCAAGCAGCAATTCCGAGATGGAAGACTTTTGTGATTCAATCGCTTCCTAAGTAAGAGGATTGGAAATGGATAATTCCTCGCTGGCCTTTGGCCTTTTTCTAGAACAGGATTCTTCCTCCACTCAACTCCCTAAGGAAGACTGGATCAACTACTTCTAATACGACCTTCCAAAAGAAAAGAGTAAACTTCTTTAACTTGAGCAAGAACTGCTTCTTCCTTTGCTATAGCTACCGGGCCCTAAATGAAAGAATTTCCGCCTAATCATCTTGCTTTAGATAAAGGCGGAAAAAAAAAAAATGTACATCATATCTATCCGTATGGGATCTTAGCCAACTGATTAGACTCCGGAGTTATATCTGATTCAGTAAGAGAAGCACTTAGACTATTCTGCCTTCAGGCTTTCCTTTTCCTTATGAGATGGGATGCTCACTAATCGACTGCTTCTCTCGAGATGCGAAGAATAGCATCAATAAAGACTCTCTTGGTCCTTTCAATGGCGTAGGCTAATTCCGAGCCATCTAGGGGGTCAGTGTAGGGGTAACATGAATAGTAGGAGTCCCCTGTGGGTCATTTTTCTAGTCCAATCGAGTCTTTCCTCAAGTCAAAGAGGTTCACGGGCAAAGGCAAGACAGCCTCTCTCAAAAGCCGGCAGGAAAGTTTCAAAGCATTATCCGACTGAATCAAATGAGAAAACAATCCATGTGTCAGGGCAGAACAGAATATTGATTTAGGTAGGTCAATCCTTCAGGCAAGGAATAAGTAGGCAAAGACCAATTCATCAGATCAGAGGAAGAATGATTGATCAAGGCACGCAGAAGGATAAGATTTCCTGGGAAGGCTAATCAGTACATATCTTTTCTTGGAGGGGCTTTCTTTCCTTAGGATGATTCCCCCTTTTCAAGTCAGTTATGGAGTAGCTTTCTTTTGAGGAATGTTAATTTATCTGAGTCAATCTAGTTAGATGACTTAATAGAGTAGGGAGGCAAGGGCAATTTAGAAGATGAACTTTTTTCCTATCTCTGCTCTGCTTCATCAAACAAACAAAACAAAGTATATTGACTAAGAAACAGTATCTGTCTTTGTCCCGCTAGACCCAGTAGAAGTCTAAGTTCCAACAGTGGAGGTCTTCCCGGAAGCAGTCTTACGTACCTCTAGTTGCATTCCTCCTATTCTCAGTCTAGAAGTAGTTGATTGGATATGATATGGCCCTTTCACCTCTAATAGAAGTGCCATATTCAATCGTTGTTTGCCTATTCATAGTCTCAAATGGGTTCTACCTCTAGGTCTCTTTTCGCCCATTGTAAACATCATTCAATAGGGGAAATGTGCTAGGCAATATGCCTTTTCTAGGGCAGAATCGTTTTGTTCCACATACGAGCGGTCAAAAAATAGGGTGACGGCCAATCCTAATCTAATACAGTGGAAGTATGAAGCTAAGCCTAAAATAGAAGAAAAGAAAGAAAAGACTACTCTAGCATATTGATTTTCATCATAAGAGGGATCCCATGTCTCAAAATTGGAGGAAGGATAGCTTGGATAACCTGTCTGCTCTCCCAGAGAGAGCAGGTTTTCGGGCAAGAAAAAGTTTCAGCAAGACAAGATTGAGGAAGATCAGTCTTATTATATCACTGTCCCCAAGAGAATGGGATATTCTTGTTTCACCGTCCGTCCCTATTGAATGAACTTGCAACTGAAGCAACCCCACTTTCTCTTTTCTTTCTGTTGATAGCTTTTCCCCAGAGGAAAACTCCCTTAGTAAGCACTCGCTTGAAACCTAGCGTCGACAGAGATAGCAAGGGATTCCAATCTAGCTCTTTTGATAGCCCGTTCAGTTCCATCCTCGTCTCAGAAAGGGGTCATTTCTATAGAAATATAGTAGCAGTATCTTATATAGTTCCATACTAGTCTATTGCCCTGCCCGTTCAAGTTGGAGTTTTAGATGTCTTTCTCGTTCTAGTTTATGTTTATATAGTTGCAGAAAAAAGAGAAGCGTATCTGACGTCGTTCTCTCTTCCCAAAAGATATCTCAAGTAGCTTCCTTAGTTTTGATGAGTAAGGGAGGGTATTTTCAACAGGCTAACTATGGACCATCTGACTATTTCAAATCTCTATCTGTCGCAGGGTAAGGGGCAGAAGCAAGTTAGTTTGAAAGCTTAGGAAAGTGCTAGTTCCCTTGCAGCGAATGGGAGGAATGGTATCCCCTTAAGTCAGTTCTCTGAAAACCTATCCTAAAAGCAAGTGACCTTCCGGCCAAGTAAATAGAAGTTGTAGTTGCGTTTGCTGTGGGTCCAGGCGGCGATACAATTGGAGACAAAAGAGAAAAAAGGGCATCAAATCCCATTTGGATCCAACCACAAGCCTGTTGCAGTCTTTTTTTCTGGCCTTGTAGATTGAATTGCCTAAAAGAAAAGGATGACGGAGAATTCTATAGGACAAAATTCCATCATCGTACATTGTTTTCGGGTTCAGTGGTGGCCGTATTCGTTGCTCTCTCTGTCGTGCTCCTTCTTCTTTTTTTATGCCTGTCGTTGCTCGTCTTAGCAAATGAAAAAAAGGGAGGTTGGTTTATTTTTGAGCCTATCTTGGTTGTGTATGTGTGTGATAAAAGGTTTGACACTGTCAGGGATGACTTTTGAAAGCGATTTGAGGCAATTAAATCTTTGTCTGGTTTTCTTCTTTTAGCAGACAGACAAAGAGGTCCTACCTTTTTATTGCCTATTTCTTTACCTCTTTGTTCACTTCCCGATTGACTTTAGACATGTCATCATAGTAATAGTAGGAACGTTGCGACAGTCTTCTCAAAGGCGGGCTCTCCCCTCTCCTTACCCTTCCTTCGCCTCCAAACTGGGTTTCCTTGCTTCCCTTTGCAGCTCCTTAAGCCCTTGCTTCCTTGCGATCCAATGGAAAAAGCCACTGCACTAGCCCATCCGATCAGCCAGCTGACACCCTCTCATTCTTTAAACTAAGACTATGCCAAAGAGCGTCCCGAGGAGAGGAGGAAATCCACCATAATGGAATATTCCTCCTCCGAGCCAACCGGAGGCAGTCTATGTGCGCGATAAAGATTCTTGACACAAGTGATCATCTGCTTCCGCAGATGGTCAAGTTGATTCGCTCGGTTTATTTCCTCCGGAGTGAGTGGCTCTTCCTCTAAAGGAGAAAAGTGAAGATCTGGTAGAGTCGGCTTCCTATTTATATAAGACTGGAAAACGCGGGATCGTTATCTACGAAATTCGAAGAAGCTACGATTGAAACTCAACGATTTTCTTTGTGCCCAGAAATCGGAGAAGATCGAAAAGAAGGAGCTCGGGTTCATATTCGGTAGTTCCCGGCTCTTTGAAAGGTAGCAAAGGTCGAAAAAGTAGCTAGCGAAGGAAATGAGGAAACCTCCTGCCCAGAGGTAGGCATCGATGGGCATGCAAAGGCTTTAGGAGGGAACTGAAACTGGTCTTTTCCGGGCCTTCTTCTTTTCTTATTAGGCCTCCGCTAGAACTGCGCTCGCTATTCAGAGTAGAAATTCTCACTTTTACAATGTAAAATCGCATTCAACTAGGCCCGTTTTCCCTCTTCAAACCTTATTCTTTCGTACCCAAGCCCCGAGGGAAGCAATCAAGTTGTTGGCAAGTTGTCCGCTTTTTCTGGATAAAGGCCAAGGCCCCTAACGGTAGCGAAGTGAGCTGAGTAAAAACTAGCTCTTCTCTTAGAGACGAAAGAGCGGTTCTTATTCAAATGAATATGTCTTATTTTATTAAGAAGTGAATAAGAATGCCCCTTGTTGTCGGACTAGGAAAAAGCGCAGCTATTTCAGCTATTGAAAGCATCTCTTTTTCTTTCGATAGGGGAAGAAGAGCATAGTTTCGTAGCCAAGTTCAAGACGTGCCAAACTTCTCCTACTCTTTCTTAAGCGCTGGTTCTGCTTTCACGTTATTCTGTTCTTGCTTCACGCATCCCGGACTGATTGAAAGGGCTAGAAAGGATTGTTTAGCCTTAGCTCCGTCACTTCCAGATTCACTTCTTTTTTCATATTCATATATAAATCGGTGAAACGAGCCCATTCAACTGATTGAGTGTAGTTAAGCTGTAAAGAATCAATTGATTTTTTTATCTTTACTTAAAGAGGAATCGTATGTTCACGAATCGGCTACAATTAGCTGTGCTTGGGATCCTTTTTAAGAGCTTGCCAGTAGTATGCTTTAGAGCTAGTTGATTAGACCTCCTTTTCCTACTCCTCCTGCTGGGGATGGAAAGGGTATTGACCTGGCTAGCACTAGCACTATAGCTTTGCAAGGTAAGGAACTTGGAGACTCGTCTGCTTGAAATCGATAGAGTTGAGAAGCGTCTTCATGGTACTCTCTTTTTAGGTCAGTCTGATGTGAAAGTATCAAAGACTCTATTATAGTAAAATAGAAATGCCTGCTGGAGGTATGATTCCGATCTTTGCGCAAGAAAGAAGATCTGCTATTGTATTCTTGGCACAGCTCCTCTTCAATGCCAGTGGTGTGAGGCAGTGAGCTCGGTTAAGTTCCTGAACAAAGTCTTCTTGCAGCGGATGAAGTCAGGCTAACAGCTAGCTGATTCGATGAAGCCCTCCCCTAGATGGAAGGTAAGAATGTGGACAGATTGAACCAAAGATGTTGGATGCTCTCTGCATAATAGCTTCAGAAATTGAAGAAAAATTTCATGCTATAATCGAAATATTTTAACTGTAGTTATACTTTTTGTCCACCTATAGCACCAAGATTTTCTCACACTTGGAAGGGGCTCATATACCCGATATAAAAAAAGTGTTTATCAATAGGTTTCTGTTGTGTCTTACAGCGACCTGCCCAGTAACAATTAGTTTTCTCTATACCTTGGAGAATAAATGAATAGTATTACTGTAAGTTACAGATGCGGGGAGGGATTGCCAATTTTGATATTCTAATGTTTGCCAATTTTACCCGCCATCAGGCGGTTTATGTTTTTTGTTAGTAACTGAAAGGTCCGCGATATCTAATTAGACCATTGCCTTCTCGGGCGCTGTTGAATAGCCATCATTCCGTAATAAGTTTAGGGAATATATACTCTTGTCTTTCGCACTTCTTTAAGAGCTAGTTTGAATGCCAGCAAAAAGCTGACTAGTTTACAGAATATCTGATTATTCTTGACGCCGCAATTGTAGTGAGGCCCTTAATTTTTAGAAACTCTTTCATGTCACGGAACGGGGGCCATCTTTTCGTTTCTTGTTTTTTTCTAGTCCACGATACGACCGATGTGATACCCTATAGGAAATAATAATATAGAATAGGATCGATGCCTAATCATGCTTTGAAAGTGTTTGTGCAACATCTAAATTTACCCATTCCTGCGCGGACACAAATAGACATGTTGTAATTACGGTTTACACTATTGGGTTCGTTGGGACTGGAAGGAACATATATAGAATGAGAAAAAGATTACTCTTGCCACAATCTTATCCCTAACTTCCAAAATGGCACGGGAGTGCAATTGATGCCTACTGAATGTTTTTCGTTTATTTCGTTTGCTGCGTCTATAGACAATTATGCGACATCTAACTTTTACCCTTCGACCCGTATCGCTCTCATAACTAGAACATTCTCTTTTTTACATTACTCGTTGGTATTACAACGTTGTGTCGCGATGACATGGAGCAAAACGAGTTACTCTTTACGAAAGTTACTATACTGTTTGTCTGCCCAAGAGGCCCTCTTTGTTGAAGAGAGACATATATATGCTAGTAGGACATTCAGGTCCTTTGCCTTGCTTGGTGATGGACCAGTTTTCTTCAAGCCACAAAAACCTTTTTTTTTTTTCAAGCTCCAGTAGGCAGTCTCTTCTTTATTTATTCTTATAGGGTTATCCTCATTCCCCTGTTCCGGAGATAGATCTAGTCCTATCGAAACCTAGCTCTTAGAATAAGTTTCCTACCCAAATCAACTTCATCCCTGAATGGGTACTTCCACTCTTTTCTCCAAGGTATAGAACAACTAATGGTACTGGTCCTGGAAAAACAACCAGCCATTGATAACCACTTTTTAATCGGTATAGAGATTCCGGTCTGGTGTAGGGGACACCTATCTATTCGATTTCCAATTTCTCAATTTCTAAGCAGGGAGAGCTCATCTTTGGTTCAATCTGTCCACATTCTTACCTTCCATCTAGGGGAGGGCTTCATCGAATCAGCTAGCTGTTAGCCTGACTTCATCCGCTGCAAGAAGACTTTGTTCAGGAACTTAACCGAGCTCACTGCCTCACACCACTGGCATTGAAGAGGAGCTGTGCCAAGAATACAATAGCAGATCTTCTTTCTTGCGCAAAGATCGGAATCATACCTCCAGCAGGCATTTCTATTTTACTATAATAGAGTCTTTGATACTTTCACATCAGACTGACCTAAAAAGAGAGTACCATGAAGACGCTTCTCAACTCTATCGATTTCAAGCAGACGAGTCTCCAAGTTCCTTACCTTGCAAAGCTATAGTGCTAGTGCTAGCCAGGTCAATACCCTTTCCATCCCCAGCAGGAGGAGTAGGAAAAGGAGGTCTAATCAACTAGCTCTAAAGCATACTACTGGCAAGCTCTTAAAAAGGATCCCAAGCACAGCTAATTGTAGCCGATTCGTGAACATACGATTCCTCTTTAAGTAAAGATAAAAAAATCAATTGATTCTTTACAGCTTAACTACACTCAATCAGTTGAATGGGCTCGTTTCACCGATTTATATATGAATATGAAAAAAGAAGTGAATCTGGAAGTGACGGAGCTAAGGCTAAACAATCCTTTCTAGCCCTTTCAATCAGTCCGGGATGCGTGAAGCAAGAACAGAATAACGTGAAAGCAGAACCAGCGCTTAAGAAAGAGTAGGAGAAGTTTGGCACGTCTTGAACTTGGCTACGAAACTATGCTCTTCTTCCCCTATCGAAAGAAAAAGAGATGCTTTCAATAGCTGAAATAGCTGCGCTTTTTCCTAGTCCGACAACAAGGGGCATTCTTATTCACTTCTTAATAAAATAAGACATATTCATTTGAATAAGAACCGCTCTTTCGTCTCTAAGAGAAGAGCTAGTTTTTACTCAGCTCACTTCGCTACCGTTAGGGGCCTTGGCCTTTATCCAGAAAAAGCGGACAACTTGCCAACAACTTGATTGCTTCCCTCGGGGCTTGGGTACGAAAGAATAAGGTTTGAAGAGGGAAAACGGGCCTAGTTGAATGCGATTTTACATTGTAAAAGTGAGAATTTCTACTCTGAATAGCGAGCGCAGTTCTAGCGGAGGCCTAATAAGAAAAGAAGAAGGCCCGGAAAAGACCAGTTTCAGTTCCCTCCTAAAGCCTTTGCATGCCCATCGATGCCTACCTCTGGGCAGGAGGTTTCCTCATTTCCTTCGCTAGCTACTTTTTCGACCTTTGCTACCTTTCAAAGAGCCGGGAACTACCGAATATGAACCCGAGCTCCTTCTTTTCGATCTTCTCCGATTTCTGGGCACAAAGAAAATCGTTGAGTTTCAATCGTAGCTTCTTCGAATTTCGTAGATAACGATCCCGCGTTTTCCAGTCTTATATAAATAGGAAGCCGACTCTACCAGATCTTCACTTTTCTCCTTTAGAGGAAGAGCCACTCACTCCGGAGGAAATAAACCGAGCGAATCAACTTGACCATCTGCGGAAGCAGATGATCACTTGTGTCAAGAATCTTTATCGCGCACATAGACTGCCTCCGGTTGGCTCGGAGGAGGAATATTCCATTATGGTGGATTTCCTCCTCTCCTCGGGACGCTCTTTGGCATAGTCTTAGTTTAAAGAATGAGAGGGTGTCAGCTGGCTGATCGGATGGGCTAGTGCAGTGGCTTTTTCCATTGGATCGCAAGGAAGCAAGGGCTTAAGGAGCTGCAAAGGGAAGCAAGGAAACCCAGTTTGGAGGCGAAGGAAGGGTAAGGAGAGGGGAGAGCCCGCCTTTGAGAAGACTGTCGCAACGTTCCTACTATTACTATGATGACATGTCTAAAGTCAATCGGGAAGTGAACAAAGAGGTAAAGAAATAGGCAATAAAAAGGTAGGACCTCTTTGTCTGTCTGCTAAAAGAAGAAAACCAGACAAAGATTTAATTGCCTCAAATCGCTTTCAAAAGTCATCCCTGACAGTGTCAAACCTTTTATCACACACATACACAACCAAGATAGGCTCAAAAATAAACCAACCTCCCTTTTTTTCATTTGCTAAGACGAGCAACGACAGGCATAAAAAAAGAAGAAGGAGCACGACAGAGAGAGCAACGAATACGGCCACCACTGAACCCGAAAACAATGTACGATGATGGAATTTTGTCCTATAGAATTCTCCGTCATCCTTTTCTTTTAGGCAATTCAATCTACAAGGCCAGAAAAAAAGACTGCAACAGGCTTGTGGTTGGATCCAAATGGGATTTGATGCCCTTTTTTCTCTTTTGTCTCCAATTGTATCGCCGCCTGGACCCACAGCAAACGCAACTACAACTTCTATTTACTTGGCCGGAAGGTCACTTGCTTTTAGGATAGGTTTTCAGAGAACTGACTTAAGGGGATACCATTCCTCCCATTCGCTGCAAGGGAACTAGCACTTTCCTAAGCTTTCAAACTAACTTGCTTCTGCCCCTTACCCTGCGACAGATAGAGATTTGAAATAGTCAGATGGTCCATAGTTAGCCTGTTGAAAATACCCTCCCTTACTCATCAAAACTAAGGAAGCTACTTGAGATATCTTTTGGGAAGAGAGAACGACGTCAGATACGCTTCTCTTTTTTCTGCAACTATATAAACATAAACTAGAACGAGAAAGACATCTAAAACTCCAACTTGAACGGGCAGGGCAATAGACTAGTATGGAACTATATAAGATACTGCTACTATATTTCTATAGAAATGACCCCTTTCTGAGACGAGGATGGAACTGAACGGGCTATCAAAAGAGCTAGATTGGAATCCCTTGCTATCTCTGTCGACGCTAGGTTTCAAGCGAGTGCTTACTAAGGGAGTTTTCCTCTGGGGAAAAGCTATCAACAGAAAGAAAAGAGAAAGTGGGGTTGCTTCAGTTGCAAGTTCATTCAATAGGGACGGACGGTGAAACAAGAATATCCCATTCTCTTGGGGACAGTGATATAATAAGACTGATCTTCCTCAATCTTGTCTTGCTGAAACTTTTTCTTGCCCGAAAACCTGCTCTCTCTGGGAGAGCAGACAGGTTATCCAAGCTATCCTTCCTCCAATTTTGAGACATGGGATCCCTCTTATGATGAAAATCAATATGCTAGAGTAGTCTTTTCTTTCTTTTCTTCTATTTTAGGCTTAGCTTCATACTTCCACTGTATTAGATTAGGATTGGCCGTCACCCTATTTTTTGACCGCTCGTATGTGGAACAAAACGATTCTGCCCTAGAAAAGGCATATTGCCTAGCACATTTCCCCTATTGAATGATGTTTACAATGGGCGAAAAGAGACCTAGAGGTAGAACCCATTTGAGACTATGAATAGGCAAACAACGATTGAATATGGCACTTCTATTAGAGGTGAAAGGGCCATATCATATCCAATCAACTACTTCTAGACTGAGAATAGGAGGAATGCAACTAGAGGTACGTAAGACTGCTTCCGGGAAGACCTCCACTGTTGGAACTTAGACTTCTACTGGGTCTAGCGGGACAAAGACAGATACTGTTTCTTAGTCAATATACTTTGTTTTGTTTGTTTGATGAAGCAGAGCAGAGATAGGAAAAAAGTTCATCTTCTAAATTGCCCTTGCCTCCCTACTCTATTAAGTCATCTAACTAGATTGACTCAGATAAATTAACATTCCTCAAAAGAAAGCTACTCCATAACTGACTTGAAAAGGGGGAATCATCCTAAGGAAAGAAAGCCCCTCCAAGAAAAGATATGTACTGATTAGCCTTCCCAGGAAATCTTATCCTTCTGCGTGCCTTGATCAATCATTCTTCCTCTGATCTGATGAATTGGTCTTTGCCTACTTATTCCTTGCCTGAAGGATTGACCTACCTAAATCAATATTCTGTTCTGCCCTGACACATGGATTGTTTTCTCATTTGATTCAGTCGGATAATGCTTTGAAACTTTCCTGCCGGCTTTTGAGAGAGGCTGTCTTGCCTTTGCCCGTGAACCTCTTTGACTTGAGGAAAGACTCGATTGGACTAGAAAAATGACCCACAGGGGACTCCTACTATTCATGTTACCCCTACACTGACCCCCTAGATGGCTCGGAATTAGCCTACGCCATTGAAAGGACCAAGAGAGTCTTTATTGATGCTATTCTTCGCATCTCGAGAGAAGCAGTCGATTAGTGAGCATCCCATCTCATAAGGAAAAGGAAAGCCTGAAGGCAGAATAGTCTAAGTGCTTCTCTTACTGAATCAGATATAACTCCGGAGTCTAATCAGTTGGCTAAGATCCCATACGGATAGATATGATGTACATTTTTTTTTTTTCCGCCTTTATCTAAAGCAAGATGATTAGGCGGAAATTCTTTCATTTAGGGCCCGGTAGCTATAGCAAAGGAAGAAGCAGTTCTTGCTCAAGTTAAAGAAGTTTACTCTTTTCTTTTGGAAGGTCGTATTAGAAGTAGTTGATCCAGTCTTCCTTAGGGAGTTGAGTGGAGGAAGAATCCTGTTCTAGAAAAAGGCCAAAGGCCAGCGAGGAATTATCCATTTCCAATCCTCTTACTTAGGAAGCGATTGAATCACAAAAGTCTTCCATCTCGGAATTGCTGCTTGAAAGAATTTCGTAGGGGCGTAGCGAAAGCATCAAATCCGAAGAACTTTCGGAAAATACATTCATTGATTTCGATTTCGAGATAGCCCGTCCGGGCTTAAGCGAGGGAAGGAACCCAGGGTAAGACCAATAGACTTGAATGAGTCTGGTTCGGTAGCGTGCTATGGTATCAGTAGCAAAGGAGCAAAGGAAGAAGCAGTGAACTCGTCTTTCTTTTATTCTTTAACCCGTAGGCGAGTGAAGTGACTTCCAGGGTTTGGCAAAGCTATTTAGCAAGTCCACAGTGCTATCGAATCAGAAAGTCAGAAGAGCCGAAAATCATCTATCTTTCACAAGCAATAGAGGTGCGGAGCGGAGATTAGCGCTTTGTTTAAGAGTGAAAATTAGCCCGACTAAGGCCGACTTAAAAGCGGCTCAAGGCATAAAGGCTATTCTTCCTTCTTCTTGATAGCATTGGTCTCGGAGGGCCCTCGCTCTAAAGGGGCAGCTTGATGGCAGCTATCCTGCTCTGTCTGAGAGAATTGGAATGGAATTGGCGTGGTTCGCTAGCTCTTTCTTTTTAGACGAATTCATTCCGAATAAAGGAAGGCGGTCGTGATAGGGAAAGGCCTTGCCTTATTACCAGGAAAGATAAAATGGGCCAAATCGCCTGCGTTAGAAGAAGCTCTTAGGGAATCGATCTAGACTAGATGAGATGCCGGTGCCATTCAACTAGCTGCCAGAACGAGTTCAAGAGATGAGGATCCAATCTCTTGTTGAGGAAGCAACTAATGTTGCAGGAATGGGACTGAGAGAGCTAGCCCTGATTCCATCTTCATTGACCGAGTAGCTGGACAAAGAACAAAGGAACGGGACCAATCTCACCAATGGGGAGAAGACTTGCTGTCATCCCAGAAAGTAAGAAAGGAGCGGAACAGAGCATTCAAGATCGAAAGCAGTTGATGATCGGTTACCATGACGTGACACGCTATCGACACCATTCAAAGAGAGATTGATGGGAAGATCGAAACTTCCATAGCCTGAACTGATCAAGTCTGATCCTCTTTCTTGATGTTCCTTCACAGACCAATCATGTAACCTGATCTTATTACGACGTCTCTTTCTTGTCTTGATTGAATACATCATTGAAACAATCATGCGAGAGGTCTACTACGTCAATTGCGTAACGAGTTGGACAGAGAGACGCAGGAACGGCACCATGTGAGATTCTCATCCCGACTCGTTCGATTAATGGTGTTGCTGTCTTTCACAACAGGAGAGAATACTTCATTGAAGTCCACACCCTCTCTCTGACTATAGCCCTTTGCAACCAAGCGTGCGAGGAATTATTGATTCAAAGGCTACGCTCCTGAAGGCCTTTGAAACTATCTCAAATAGGGTTAACGCAGAGACCGCTGAAACTCGTGTTTGAATGCCCGCCGTACTGTACTGCTGCATGTAGTAAGGACTTTGCCGGGTGTAATGGAAGACATTGATAGAGGCATATTCATATGTTATCCCAATAGTCACGATCTTCATCGCCTCTGTTAGGAATAGCAGGCAATCTCAGATCAGGATAAGGATTCGCAGGCGAGACAGAGATTGAATTCACAGAGGAAGGAAGAAGTCAGGCAAGGGAGCTGTTGAGATGGTACGAATGGGATTGATGCCAAAAATCCCACTGTGAGGGAGGCTTTTGAAAGTGAATCAGAATAAGCTGTTAATGAATTTCCTGAAGCAATATCCTGATTAGGCACCTATTAAGGGAGTTAGTGAGTGACCTACTAGTCGTAGGGCACGAGCGATATAAGAAGAAGTGAGGGAGAAGCCCGTAGCTCAGTTCAGTACTGCTTTACTAAACCCGTGGCGAAATTGACTATTGTTGTTACAGAGAGAGGGGATGGATGGATGGATGAATGGAAAGACTATTTATTGGCCGAAGCCTAAGTGTATGGGGGTTGGGGTCATTAGCTCTATCGCAATAGGGCCTAATTATAGAAGGTAAGCTTCGATAGAAACTGATTCAATAGAGGATGGGGAGATGAAATACGTTTATCTGCCAGTTCTTTTTACAGTGGGAAAACTATACCTGAAGGAAGCGAGTGTAATACTTGGAACGAGCAGGAGAGGGTCGATGAGTTTTTAGGTTCTGGTTCTCTACAAAAAGCCAGTGCGGATCTTATTCTATTCGGAATCCTGAGAATCATTCCTAACGAACTAAGCTCCTTCCTTAAGCCAGAAGCGACTTATGTTTCCGTCCAGGTGGGACATTTCCTGGAGTGGAGGATATCCTATTTTATAAATTTCAATATACTTTGTGACAAAACAGACTCCGACACAAAAGATCAATATCAATAAAACCAACCCCGAAGAGGAGAAGAGATAAATAGAGATTTTATTTCGAAAAATTATATTAGATTACTTACCTTTTCCTTTTCTTTATGCCAATTGATTAAAAATAAAAAAGTGGTTAAAAACAGGGCTCCTTTCTTATTCTTACGTTGATGTGTTCCACCCTTTTTCATCTTTTTACTTATTAAATAATGTAATATCAACAGCAAAATTTGGCATCTCCTCTGGTCGAATGAAAAAAAGGATGAAATTCATGACCAAAAGTTGCTTATTCAAATAAGAAGCAACAGCTTTAATATTTAGTTTTTGAAAATGGAAAGGAATTCGTGTTTCCGCTGTTTAGGAGATCGTTTTTTAGTATCTATATTTTTCATCTTAATAGTCATTTTCGCATATCAGTTTTTATGTATGTAATTTTACGAATAGTAAGTATACTCATCTATAATCAGTATAAATATTATATTAATTCTAAATTTCGTCACGATCTTTTTCTGTCTCGTATTTTAATTCACATAAACTCACTTGAGTGAATTGACCCATGGTCGCTAACTTGCTCAAAGACCGGTCTGATACTGGTTTTTCCGGTTCCGATGTAATGTAGGCAGGGGAGGTATTCAGAATGATTGATTGCCCACGATTATAGCCAATCAATGGAAGGGAAGCCTCTTACGACACAGTGTAGTGTTGGTTTGGGTGACCAAAAAATGAGAATGTCCTACACGGGCACTTCCTCATCAGTTGCTCCTGCCAGGTCTGGGTCCGCCCTTTCTCTCCAGGAGAGAAACCTAGGATTTCGGGGATTGTCGACCCGTTATAGCTAGCTAGCCAGAAATGAAGTGCAGGTTCGCGTCCTCCTCGTGATATAGTCGGTCTCGGTCCGGGTTATCTCGATAGATAGGCATAGGTCGTTGTTCCAGCAACATATTAAAGCGCTCATACATAAGAGTTAGCCATCATCTCATCCTATAGTATAGCGACAGTCCAGAGAGCTAGAAGCTAAAATTGAAGCAGCTAATATACTACGGATACTAAAGCATTTGACCCAGTGGAAAGTTCCACCCGTTATCCACAACAGTACATAGGGATGCTGTAACTTGCTTTGCTGTTATAACTTAGCTGTTTTCAGTTCAATCCGGCATTCACTAATGAGCTTAGTTGCCTGACTAGTCAGCTTGCGAGTCTAGCTATAGCTAGTAAGGACAGATAAAGGAAACACGAACACTGCAGAGGGTAAAAATATTTCATTTAAACAGCTAAAAAAGCTCACTAAAGCTAATAGAATAAGAATAGTAGAAAGTGTAGATAAGACAAAGAAACAGCTCCTACTTATTTAGCTACTAGACGAGTACTAGCTCAGCTACAAGAAAAAAGCTACCTTTTCAATTCGATTAAGTAAGTAAGTAAGAAAAGACCTATCTTTACTCATCGTACATCGTTAAAAACGGCAATTGGTGCTACACCTTTCTCTCTTGTACAAAACCTGCTGGTGTTCAGCATTCATGTGTTCGAATTGGTCTGTCTCTCGACTCTCCCGGTTATTAGGTCAATCAATATCGGTTCGATTGTTGGTGGCTTGACTTTCGCTTCGGTCTCGGTGACTATATAAAAAAACCTTCCCTATTTTGAGTCTGGGTTTGAAACGACTCTAAACTAAAAGATAGAATGAATCAGGAGGACGGGCTTTATATGGGCCTTCCTTTTCTTACTTACATATCGATAATAGGTCTATCAAGAGAATCTATTCTATTTGTCACAGCCGAGTGTGAGGGGTCACCCTCAATATCCTTTTTATGCAACGAATCGGATGCTAAAAAGTAAGGAATGTTGCCTTTCGCTTTTGAGTTTCCTTTTCTTACTTACATATCGATAATAGGTCTATCAAGAGAATCTATTCTATTTGTCACAGCCGAGTGTGAGGGGTCACCCTCAATATCCTTTTTATGCAACGAATCGGATGCTAAAAAGTAAGGAATGTTGCCTTTCGCTTTTGAGTTCTTTTCTTTGAGAAGAATAAGAATGGACGCCGTCTTCCGCATGCTGGATCCTATACTAATAAATACTATGAAAGTGGTCCGACAGATTGCTTCAGTTCACTCGCCTTGATCAATCAAGAGCTTTGCCCCCTATATATCATACGAAGGAAATCGTGTCATCATCGAAGTCAAGACAAAGACAGCCGCTTCCTACTAGGAAAAGCCTTTTTACAAAAATAGGTGCTTTATTCCAAATACCAAATAACGGTTTCTGTTTCTGGCTGTCGCCGCATAGATTGACCCATTATATGTGGACATCCCTTTAGTTCAAAGATTTGAAACTTGAGAACCCATTGACTCTTTTCTTAAAACCACTCTTTCGTCTAAGGCAACCTTTTTCTGCCTCTTTGAAAAAAGCACTAGTTACTGTGGAAGCGACTAGTTCGGGTAGTTCAGACCAAAACTAAAGGGAGCGGTTCCAGGTGTACGGAAGAAAAGGTAATCAGCAAGGAGGATATGAAGAACCATCCCCTGCGATTCATCTCAGTGGCGGCGCATCCCTTTGATCGAACCATCCAACGCTAAACTGGTCTTTTGCAGATACCCGATCCACCAAGTATTTGTACCTTTGCTTTGATATTGAAAAACCATAACTCTCCCATAGTCTTTTAGGCCTTACCGATTCCCTTTCGTCTCTGCAAACATGGGCGGTAGGGGAAGGATAAGAATTGGTTCACCCGCTTGGACTATCTCCATGATACGGATTATTCTTATAATTAGCCGCCTTAAAGGGAGCTCATAAAACCTCGTCTATTTTTACATATATAACCATCCATCCTATGGGCTTTCTCTTTAACTAAAAAAGTAATCTTATCTTAGTTAGGAGAAAAAGACCGTGGACAAAGCCTTCCAACAGAAATGTCCTATAAGGATCCATCGGTTTTTGTCTGACGCAATTTTGGATTCAGATCCAGGGTAAGGGCTTCCATTTTGGGATTACGTCCTGATTGTTTTATTTTGAGCCTAGGATTTATATATATATATATATATATTTATTTATTTATATATATATAGTATATACTGACTCCCCACTGGAGAGTGACTTGAAAACATCTGAACGCAGGCGCAAGTAGTGAATCTGATTAGTCACTCGGAGAAAGCAAGCGAAGTGATAAATTCAAATCGTTTTTCTTTTTAAATGGGGTGTACTTTTTTGATTTCTAGGGTGGTTAATCGAATAAGGACTAAAAGCACAAGCGGATAGGCACGCCATGCTAAACTGCGACGCTGGCTCCATACGAGGATAGGTACTAAAGATGCAACTATCGCACAAAAGACTTTCACTTCCGCAAGCTGCTGTATAGAGATCTTGAGCTGCGGTCCTCACAAGCTGCTAGATCGCGGGGTGTAATCGATAACAAGACAATCCCAAGCACGCCTGAAGCTAAGTGCCCCTCCTGACCACAGATGCATATGTGAGGAAGAGGAGAGCCTAAGCGTACAGGCGAGAACTAAAGACCAGCACTGAACTCTGCTAACGCCCTCATCACTATGGTCCCTTCGCCTGCGGCACAGACCTCTACGACGACGCTGACTAAGCCCCGGCCCCTTCCGTGGACTTCGCTGAATTGACCACACTGGAGGAATTTCTTTTTGGTACATCGAGGCAAACCTCTTACTGCACAGTGGGAATCTTTCTACCACGCGGGGCAAGCCTTTTAGCGAAGGATAGGTCTTTTTCCGGCGAAAGCAGCCTTATAAGCGCGGCTTGTATAACCTTTTATCTAATCAGCATGACGAGATCTTTTTCCTAGCTCTTAGTAAGGACAGTCAGCAAGGACTTCAAAGTCTCCTCGTTCTTTGAAAGGAAAAGCCTCCCTCACTACGCTCCGCCTACCAGTCCAAAAGTCTGGTTAAGATATTGTCTATACCCAACAGTTCCCTGGCTCCTTTCAGCGAGACAGACGGCCTGCAACAAGGCGATCGACCAGTGAGGCGGATCACAAATGGGACTTTCTTAGTGATTAGTAAGGGGCCGAGAGAGGGTCAGAAAATAAAGGACTATCTTTAAAGAAAGCCAGTCCTTATGCCTCCCGCCCTATTTCTTCTTTCATTCTCGGGTAGGAAGTTGGGAAGGGATGAGGTTAGGGCTTTGTTTAACAGACACATTCTAGGATAGATTGCCAGTAAGCAAGCAGGTATCTATTAGCAGGAAGCTTACGGCGACAAGTGGAAGGCAAGAATAAGGGACCTAGCCTTCGTAAGGCCGCATCTGAGAAGTCAAGTTGATTCCTTTGGGTACTTGACTCCCTTGGCTACTTTACTACGCTATTCTTCGCAGTTTCCTACTTGGACTATTGGGATCTTTCCATTCGAGAAAGAGATGTACGAATAAAGGATTCCAGAAGAAGACTCGACCGGACGGGAGAGGTTGTTTAAGAATCGAGATAGGCACTGTGAAAGAAAGAGTGAGATAGACGTCTA
This sequence comes from Ananas comosus, assembly GCF_001540865.1. Lineage (NCBI taxonomy): Eukaryota > Viridiplantae > Streptophyta > Magnoliopsida > Poales > Bromeliaceae > Ananas > Ananas comosus. The sequence continues at coordinate 194 of NW_017891394.1, read as the reverse complement.
AGATAAAGTGCTAGCCAGCAAGCTTTAGCCATGAATCCGATCGGGGAGCATCTAAATAGTTCCACGCAATGACATTTGAGGAATCCAGGGACAACTACTTTACTTCTATTGGCTCTAAGCCTAGTTCTTCCAAGCAAGAAAGGTAGGCGCGGAAGGTCTTTCATTCAATTCAAAGCAGTCGATTGAAGCGGTAA